>NW_019398068.1:0-26645 GCF_000591075.1 Eurytemora carolleeae
TACTTCAATAATCTACAAAATAAATATGCAAATACGCAAGAATCCAAATATTTACTACGCGAAATCTAGTTATGAAGCAAAACACTTGTGCAAATCATGATTAATTATACGTTTTAAAAAGTCCTTGATCCAGTAAAGAAAATGTGTATATAAGAAAACATTACAATTTGCAAATAATCTCTAAACGGTTCAGTGCAAAATTTTGAGGAAATATCTTTTAGCAGATCATGGTTTTTGGACATACTGCATACCCCCTTGCATTCTGATCTAAAATATAGATAAAAAATAAATATTTTATGTCAACTTCTGTTATTTTTAAAAGATGGTTTATATGTTTGTGATAGTTTAACTAACTCAAACTTTTATAATCTTGTACAAATCCGGTTTTGATGAAAAGTCAATAACGTTACGATAAAGAAACCAATTTAATATAATTCTGATAACCGTTTTATTGGCTCTTATTAAATACAGTTGAAAAGTCAAAATAACCTCCTGATTAGAGGCAAAATTTCCAATAAACAGATGGCAATGCATGATTTCCAACGGTAATCTTGAAAGCTTTGTCTGATTAAAACTATGTAAATTATGTATCAACGTTTTTGTTTCTTTAAACTGCATATCTTGTTGAGAAGAAGCAATGGAGAAACTCACAGAAATAATTACCTTTAGTCATAAATATGACGTTATCTTCCATATTTTAAATCAGATTATAGTTTAAAGGGTACCATTGTAAATCGGGCATTGCCATATTTGCATGGAAGGTCACTTAAAATAACGCTTACAGTCCCTTTAAGAATTGCGAAACTAAGTTAAACATCGATAGACAAATCATTCAAAATAGGAAGTTTTCATAACAAAACGATTGTTTTGAAATTAAACGATTTTTTGAGAAATTGAAATTTTCATCTTTTCCGAATATAAGATAGTTTCATAGTACTAAAATTGCGATCAATAATGTTTAAAAGGATTTTGTAATTTTCNGATTCAATAACGCGTATTCTTTGTGTTTCTGCTATTTTTTTATTTGACAATTTCCTCAGCCTCTTCTTCTACAGCAAAAATGCGCATGTATTTTTTAAAAAAGAACCCATAATTGAAAATAATCAATCTTGTAAGAGAAGATAATTGATATTTCATGTTTTCTTGATCAGACAGTGATTTTTAGGGTATTGTTGTGGACATAAACGTAGAGTCACTTAAAACTAACAGTCCCTTTAAAATAATTAAAACATTCTAATTTGATTATCATTATATAATATATATAGTTGTTTTCTTGGTTATTTTCAGATTATTCTTCAATGTCCATCCATGTTTGTTGAGAAATTATTATTTTTTTATGGCAATCTTTGATAGCTGAGAACATTACTCGTCAAATTGATGATTAATACTTTTGTTCTTGTGAAAGAATAAGACTTTTTCTTTTAAGCCATTGAAAGCTTTTAAAAGTTGATATTATGAAATTACAAAATATTTTCTTTGTCGTGAAAAAGATTAAATTGTGTAATTATAGACTAGAAGGAAAACACTAAATAAGAAAACACACAAAAAATTAGTAAAATTGAATCTTTGATTTTAATGTAAATCCATATGTAACAAAAAACAATACAGAACTATTGAAAATGATCTAATTTAAGTCTAAAATAGGAAAACTTATAAAATCAATAATGTTTCTTTCTGTGACGTACTTTTTTATGTAAATATATTAAATGCTTTTGAAGTTCTTCTCTCAAAGAAATATATTTTTAAAGAAGAAATCAAGTTTAGATTCAAGAAATATGCAAATTTGTTTTCCTCATTTTGCTGCGTTGAAAAACTTCACTTACGAAAATCTAATCAAAGTAGTGCTGAAATTTTCTTGCGCCCAAAGAATTAGCAATTAGCAATTCGAGAATTTACAAAACAATTGCATAAAACTGTGCGAAAAACTTGTGCGACAAAAATATACTCCAAAAGAGCCAAATTCTCCCTCAATGTTTAGCGGTCTATACAGTTTTGTAAATTTTAATCTAAGAAAGAGAAAAAGGAAAAAATATATCTCAAACATTCGACATTCGACATAATATTGCCGAACAAAATATCGATATCTAAAAAATTGCATTCATAAAACCCAATTTCCAATACAAACTGTAGAACATTCATTCTCCCCCGCCCCCCCCCCTCTCATTCCAAAAGTTCATCATTTTTCCACAATGTTAACATATAAAGGCAGTGCTAAAACATTGAAATTTCCTGAGTAAATTCACATTTAAAGGGATTTAAGCGTAATTTCGAGTAACCCTCTATGCAAGATGGCAATGCCCGATTTAAAACATTCCCATTAAAGCTTTGAGTCTATCAAGTTTTATTCAATTTTTTGTTAACGAGACATTTGGTTAGTTTTTTTTCTGTCGTTCGTTTAAAATTTTAATTAGTTTGTTTTCAGAATTATCATTAATTTTCCATCCATTTTGTTAATAACTTAACAATCATACAATCCAATAGTTCGTTCAATGAATTCGTTTGTTAAGTAAACTGTTTGTTCAGTAAAGCCTAAAGTTTTTTTTTCAAAAGTTTGTTCGAAAATTGTTCGTTCAGTATAAAACTATCGCTATTTCAAGTTCGGTCGAAAACGATCGTAAAAACGATATAGAAATCGTTAACGGTCTTACTGATCAACAAGGGGTATTGACCCTTAAATGTCGTCTTTCATTTAAATTATCCAACACATGAATATTTTTCTAAAAATTAATAAGTAAGAGTTTTCCATTGTTTTGCCATTTTTAAACATTGCTATGTCTGAGTGTCTTACAAAGTTTTGAAATTGGAGGAGGGGGGGGTGAGATTGTCGCAGCTAATTGATATACGACACCAGGTGTATGTAACGATCACGTGCTCAGAAAATATAATAAATATTTATTCTTTGTAAAACAGTTCTATTGTGCACACTGTAATTGTACAGGGTTACCCACAAAGAATAAGGCTGTAAAGACGACCGTAAGCTCTTTCAATCTGACAATCCCAAGTTTAAATTAAGTCTTCTGTCTTAAATATGGTATTATATGGTATTATATGGTATTATATGGTATTATATGGTATTATATGGTATTATATGGTATTATATGGTATTATATGACTTGTTTAATGATTTGACGAAGAAAGAAATAAGTTTACACTTTACAGTCGCAGGAAATCCTGAATATAAAAAAACTGATAAATTCCCTAGCCGGGTTTTTTAGCGGGATTGTGTGCATGTGTGTGCATTGAGATTAGAATATTAATAGATCTTATTTTATATTTTTAATTTGTGAGTTCTTTGTAGGTAACCCTGTAAACGTATGTATTGTTCTGTTTTTTAGGAGATACTGGTTCGAAACCCTTGTCTTTAGCTGAACAGTTGGTAGCAAAGTAACAATTTTATTATTATTATCAACCAGGGTCGAAATTTAATGAATTGAAGAGAGTTTGCATAACTAATGACAGTAGAAAGACGACTTGATATTTGATCTTTGTAAAGGTTTGCGGCATTTATTCCTAACCCTAATTTTAGAAGTTAACACCCAGCAGCTCTATTAAAAAATGAATCCAATAGTTTAAAAGAACCGATTTTTTTTAGCGGGATTGTGTGCATGTGTGTGCATTGAGATTAGAATATTATGTTCCGCGTGAGTCCAGTCCTCTGGTATATATTTCTTGAATTACATAGTTTCCTACCTTTACGTCGGTTATAAAGGCTCGAAAATAATACAAACGAGCAACATATTCACTCTAGAATCTAAAAGATATGATGAATATGAAGAGATTAAACCATAATCTCTCTTAAGCGTCCTGGACAGTAGCGCGGAACCATCAATGTTCAGCGTAAGTCTAGTCCTCTGGTATATGTTTTCTTAATTACATAGTTTCCTACCTTTACGTCGGTTATAAAGGCTTGAAAATAATATGCAGCAAGGAACTATCAATGTTCCGCGCTGGCATATTCCTTAATTAGTTAAAATAATATGCAGCCACACCAACGAAGAACCATCAATGTACTTCGTTGGTAGAGCTCTCAATCTGTATGTTGTTACATAGTAATAATTTTATTCAATCCACATAAACCTGTCTCGTCAACATCAACTTATTTTATGCATTAAATGTTCCACTACTTCATTGATTTTCAAACCTACTGCTAATGGAATGCTATCCTTTTATAAATAATGTAGTTTTTTTTCCTTCTTATCCTGAAATGCAGTCTTATCAATACTTGAATATAAACGTAACATCAATTGTAACAGGAAAAAACGATAAAATGTATCCGTTTGATTTTTTATTAACTAAAATAAGAATATATGTACACGATAGTATCGTAAAATAGTTGTATTAAATACATGTGAACAATTTTGTGCAGTTTATATAATATAATAAATATCTAGATCTTAAAAGAGATTAGAATATTAATAGATCTTATTTTATATTTTTAATTTGTGAGTTGTTTGAAAAACGTTTAATAAAATTATGTTTTTCGGCTTAGCATTAAGTTGAAATATAAAAAATTATAGAGTTTCTAATTTCAAATTGGTAGCTCTCATATTATCCAAATTTAACAATCCCTTAAACCACCTGACTTACATTTATTCCTTTCCAATACTTTTTTTAAATTCATTTCGTAAACTTTTTTCTCAAAAATTATTTTTCTTTTTAAGGAAGAACACAGGGCTGAAGAAGACGGTGGAAAGTGAGGAGGTCAGTTTAAAGGAACTGTAGACTGAATTTGAAGTTTAAAGGGACTGTAGACTTAATTTGAAGTTTAAAGGAACTGTAGACTTAATTTGAAGTTTAAAGGGACTGTAGACTTAATTTGAAGTTTAAAGGGACTGTAGACTGAATTTGAAGTTTAAAGGGACTGTAGACTGAATTTAAAGTTTAAAGGAACTGTTGACTGAATTTGAAGTTTAAAGGGGCTGTAGACTTAATTTGAAGTCTAAAGGGACTGTAGACTGAATTTAAAGTTTAAAGGAACTGTAGACTGAATTTGAAGTTTAAAGGGACTGTAGACTTAATTTGAAGCTTAAAGGGACTGTAGACTTAATTTGAAGTTTAAAGGGACTGTAGACTTAATTTGAAGTTTAAAGGGACTGTTGACTCAATTTGAAGTTTAAAGGGACTGTAGACTTTATTTGAAGTTTAAAGGGACTGTAGACTTGATTTGAAGTTTAAAGGAACTGTAGACATAATTTGTAAATTTAAAGGAACTGTAAACTCAATTAGAAGTTTAAAAGGACTTTAGACTTAATTTGAAGTTTAAAGGGACTGTATACTTAATTTGAAGTTTAAAGGGACTGTAGACATAATTTGAAGTTTAAAGGGACTGTAGACTTAATTTGAAGTTTAAAGGGACTGTAAACTCTATTTGAAGTTTAAAGGGGCTGTAGACTCAATTTGAAGTTTAAAGGGGCTGTAGACTCAATTTGAAGTTTAAAGGGACTGTAGACTCAATTTGAAGTTTAAAGTGACTGAGCAAATCAAGAAGTTAAAATTTTTCAAAATTATAATTTATTATGCTTTCAAATTATCACTTGTGTTAAAAATAAATGAAAGACCCAAAAAGAAAATAATTTGTATTATTACATGTTTGTATTCCTGTCATAAAAACATGTCGACATAAAACTCAAACATAAAATTACTTTCCTTTTGTATTAAAGAGACTAAAGGGACTTTATAAAGCATAATTTCAAGCAACCATCCATGCAAAGAGACAATGCCCGATTCACAACGGTTCTCTTAAAAGCTTTGTCTGATCAGGTTTAAATAAGAACTCAATTTTTCTGATTTTTTTTCTGATTATTTTCTTTTGTGTTTTCTCTACAAAAGGAGCTCGCGCATTTCTACTGCAAAAAAACATAGCGGAAATATAGAATTTTAACCTTTTAATTCTAGAAAAACGACAATATCCTCCACATAATAGATCAGATTTGGGTACCGCTGTGATTCTTTGCATTGAAGATGACTTGAAATTACTTGAAACCATTATATTTTTAGGTTGCCCCAGAACCTATGGATATGATGTCGCAACTACAGGTCCATTGTTAATTTTTTTCTTGAAGGGATTGTTAAAGTTATTTCAAGTTATTCTCAAGTGAAGCATGCCCGATAGAGCTAAATTAAAAAATGTTAAAGACATCCTAGTTTTTCCTTCTAACAATTGATAATTTTCATTTGTGGCTTCTTGTAAAGTGTTTTTTTATACATTAACAGAGTAAAAAACCATTTCTTGGTTATATCCATTTTCTGGGCTTTGACAGGTCCCACATACACATTCAGTAAATTCGATGAACATAAACAGATTAAAATAAGGGAAACAAACACAAGTGTCGAAATATTTAGATAAAAAGTATTTAAATTTATAAAAATTTAAGAAAAAATTCTGAATTGAAAGAAAATTTCTGAAAAGTATTAAAGATTATCAACAATGATATAATATATTTTTTGAGAAAAAAAAACAAAGATTTGTTTTAAAGGTTAGACTCTACACAGTTTAAAATACTGAATGAAAAATTAGCTTTGTCTCTGAAGTTCATATCATCATTATCACAGAAATAAACAATCAATCTTTTTCAGAAAAAACTTGAAAAGCGAAAGAAGAACTAGTGCGTAGTTAATTGATTTTGTTTAATGTCAGGACTATAATATAATTAGATATTTAATCTTTTTTATTTTGTTTTATGTCACTATGTTTGAATTCATTTTATGTTTATATTTTGCAGTATGAGAGTAATTACGAAGGTCAGGCGTACTAAGGAATTTTTCACCGAGGGGGGGGGGGGAGGGTTCAGCACCCGTTTGGGCGTAAAACCCTTCTGGAAGTCAAATATTTCATTGTTTCCAGGGGGGGAGGCGGAGCCCCCTTAGTACGCCTTCGCTGTGAGTTTAAGATTTATTACAATATTTATATTCTTGGCCGGTTTTAAAATTTCTTAATTTTCTGCAGCTTATGCACTTTCTTTATTTATTACTGAATCAACTTTATATACAAGGCGAGTCAAAAAAAAGTCTGAATAGCGGAGTCTGGTGCAAAATTGTACTTGTTTTGTGCAACTCTCCTGTATGTTACTTTTTCAATATTTTTTGGGAATTTTTTTTGGTATTCCTAAAGGCCAAAAAAAATCCGCAAAACTTTTTTCTCTTTCAAAATCTAAAGTTCAGAAAAGCAAATATGAATATAAATATATTTCTATCAAATTCTAAAATTTTGTAAATATTGAATAACAGAATCACAGAAAATTCGCAAAATTGTTATAAGGGTCTAATTTTTAAGGAAAAGTTGTTTTTAAATGGCTCCTCAGTTTTAAACTGAACAGCGTATATTTATAACTTTAGAATATACTAAGAAGAAAGGATTTAGAGGATTTAAAGAACTTTTCCTTAAAAAATAGACTAGAACTGAAAATTGCCCATTTTCTTATTGCAATTTTGCAAATTTTCTGTGATTCTTTGATTCAATCTTTATAAAACTCTAAAATTTGAATAAATAATATTTATAGAAAGTTATGCTTTTCTGAACTTTAAGAGAAAAAAGTTTCGCGGATTTTTTTGCCCATTGGAGTACCAAAATTTTTTTTTTTTTAAATGAAAAAATATTGAAAAAATACTATACTTTTTTTGCCACAAGATAAGGCTGCAATAAGAAGTAAATAAAAAGTAACGATATTTAATCTTTAAACTGATAACCAGAAAACTCTGGAATAGGAAGTCGACTTTTAAACTCAATAATTAAGTAATTTCATAAGTTTCAAGTAAAGCTATTTGCTTTAAACAACATAAAATGCACTTCAGAAATGCTATAATGTCGTCTTCCTATTCCTCAGTTTTCTGGTTATGACTGTATCTAGGCTTACCTTTCAATGACATAATTAGTTGTGGATTTGAAAAAAAATAAACTTTATTTTGGCCAAATCGTTCCAGTGTTTTGGCGTTTATCATTCACAAATGGACAAACAAGCAGACAAGCAAAGTGTATTCGTATAGATAGTCATATTGATATATTAGCCCTGAAAATACAAGCAAAGTGTATACGTAAAGTCATATTGATATATTAGCCCTGAAAATATTGATATATTAGCCCTGAAAATACAAGCAAAGTGTAAACGTACGTAAAGTCATATTGATGTATTAGCCCTGAAAATACAACAACGAAAGAATGTTAAAAATGTTGAAAGTGAGATTTTTTAATTTATTTTGAGTTTTGTATTCAAAATATCCACAAATATTTATTTGTGCTTTCTTGGATTGAAAAATTAAATAATGAAACTATTAAAAGACATTATATTAAACAATTAGTCTTCGTTGCACATATAAAAACAATGAAGACGACTTTCATTTTGTCAAGCTTATTAACATCATGAATAGTGAATACACGTAAACATGAAACCAAAGAAAAGCTATCAAAAAAACTTATATTTAATTACGAGTCTGGGAAGAATTATCATCATCGGTTTACTATTGGAGACCCCCATGGACGTCTCGTTGGAGACCCACAGATTCTCGTTGAAGACCCACAGATTCTCGTTGGAATCGCCAACGAAAATCTGTGAGTTTCCAACGAGACGTCCATGGGGTCTCCAATAGTACTCCAATGAGGATAATTTCTTCCCAGACTAGTAAACTTGTAATTCAAAAAAAGCTTGTAATAACAATCTAAACTTAAACAACAAAGTCGTCTTCATTGTATTAATATAATCACCGACCACTGTATAATTATTTATATATTGAAAATTTTTTTTATTCAATATTTAATCAGCTGTTATTTTATGATTTTATACAAAAGCTCGGTCCTTGATAAAAATCTGACTTTTTACGTGGATTTTTTCTCGATAATATACCTCGACCTCGGGGTGGGGGGAGGGGGGCTTTACCTGGCACATAGCAAAAGAGAGATAAAAGCAGAGTATCAAGAAACATTTTCATCTGAAATAAAAAATTTCTCAAACAGGCATTTATATTTCATATTTAAAGTATTCCCTTGTAAAGGGCTGTAGTTGTAAATTTGAATGACCCTCCATTAGGTTTTGTTAGCGAAAAAAATAACGGTTGAAAGTAAAACGAATTTTCTGTTTAAAACAGTGAATTTAGTTTTTTTTTCTGCAAAAAATGCATAGAATTTGGAAACAAAAGTACGTATTTTGATGTTTTAATTTTTTTTGGCGCTTTGCACCGTAAACGCTATTAATAACTTAAAAGACCGTTAACGGCTGTGCCATTAACGATTTTATTAACGGTTTTTCATTGACGGTTAATTCTGTAATAATAGTTGAAAAAGATTTCAACACCGTTAATAAAATTGAGATTGTTAACTCACATTACCTTTAAAAAATAACGGAAACTACTGTTAACGCAAATAAGTTTTGTTCTTGCCCTCTAAAACTAACTAAAGCTACATAAAATGTTATCTAAAAACGGTTTGAAGAAGATAAAACGTGCCAAGCTTTACCTTCCATAACAAATTTCACAATAATAATCAAGAACACACGAAAAAATAACGGGTATTTTCACTTGTGATTCCTCTAGAAGTGACTTGCGGTTTTTCGCCATAAAAACAATGGAGGAGGTTATAAAACTTAAGCAAATTTCAAGCTGTAAACAGTGCATGAGTAATTACACTCATGTAGATATTGAAGTAGGCATCAAGAGTATGTAAATGTACGCTTATCAAAAATCAACTATATATAATAAAAGTTTTCCCGCGTAAAAACGTCAGACTCAGATCCCTCAGAAAGAACATCGAATTTTCAGGGAATAAAAAATTCAAAATAAATTGCTCTTTTGCTAATTTTCAAGAAATATTTTGCTTTACTATTAACCTGTAAAGAAGGCATCTTATCGAGTCAAAACTGACATTATAGTAATAAGTTATAAACAGCCTAATCTAAATAAAAATATCTTTTATTTTTAATTTAAAAACACGGTTAAAGAGAGATAAAAAGTTTTAAAAACAGAATGAAGGACCGGGAATGAAAGTAAAAAAACAAAATAATAATTTGATCACTTTCTTTTCAAATAAATATATTTTTCTAAATGTTTGCACCTTTTGACGCATGTTTTCAACTTGTAAAACTCATTAAATGATGTTCAATATAGAGTCTGAAGAACCTTTAGAGAAGTTGCAAACTTTACGTTTTCAAATTCTAAAGAACCAAGTACAGGGAAAAAATGTGTTTTGCTTTGGACAAATTTCTGAGATACATGTACCAAACTATATTTTTGCAAAATTAAGCAAGATTTTTCAAAAATTTCATAAATAAAAAAGTCTTAAAAATATGAAAATACACCTAAAAGAAATTGAGTCCTTGCCACACCGTCTGATTTTCTAATCCCTATAGCTTTGCAACCTGCAATAAACCTTAGAATTTTCAAACATCAAACTCTGTTAGATTAACTAATCAAAGTTTAAAATTTCAATGTTTTGCATCATAAGTTTGCAAAGATATCAAAGGGATTCGAATATCTTAAGTTTGTGGCGAATGCCCAATTCCTTTGATAACAAAAAGCTGAAAATCACCCAGATTTAATTGTGATTTAAATATTAAAGTTTATTTCTTTTAGACAGTAAGATGGCTTTAATTTACTCAAATCATGACTATGGTCCAATGAACATGTCACAACGAGTGGGCAGTAGAAACAGACCAATTTCACATGGTAATGATTTAATAACTTACTAATAAAACTATTTGCTTTGTAACAACATCAAATACACTGAAATATTGTAATAAGTATAATGCCGTTGCATTCCACAGTTTTCTGTTTATCACTGTACTACTATTTTAGAAAATATGAAAGATTATGAAAACCAATTTGTTAATTTAAATCATTTAAATGAAAAATGGGGTATCTATAAATCAGATTTTTTTCTAAAATTAGTAATTTTTCCAGTTCCCAGCAAGCTATAGACAAGAAAAAAAAATTTCGAGAAATCTTAAATCAGACTTAACTTTTAACTTTTGACTTTTAACTTTTAACTTTGAACTTTTATTTGTACGGGAACTAAGGCCGTTATAATTGCTCAACAAATTTTCTACAAAATTCAGCGAGTTTGTCTTTAATAAGTTTTATACTAGAAAACATATGTTTTTAAATATAATATCTTTTAATTTTTTAGCTATCATTTGATAAAAAAGTGTCAACTAGTGGTGGTGTTACAGGGTGTCTCAAAAAACATGGGAATTCAGTGACGAATTGGATATCGTCTTTGTTATGAATTAGCATTGAAATACCTAATTTCAAAAGTCATAATATTATTATGTCTGCTAGAGTTTAATTTATGAAAACGCTAAATGGCTGTAAAGATGGGTCAATAATGCATCCGGAAGATGAACAGTGAAGACGGACAAGTTTACACTGTTTGTATACTGTAATTTTCTTGTTTTACTAAGTACAAACGTATGGAGTCAAAACATAAACAAACAAAATGTGAACATAGCAGACAAAACTCCTACAGGTTACAGCTTTCTCAGTAGGTATCACTATACTAAATCAAAAAATTACTTGAAAAGACGATATCGAATTCGTCACTGAATTCCCATGTTTATTGGGACACCCTGTAGTAGGGCGTCACCCTCGGCCTAAAATAAGCTTTCTGTTTATAAAAATGTAAAATCAGTATGTTTATTGAAGAAGTAATGATCTGTCAATCATGATCGATTTGACATTAAAATTTTAATTTGTTGGTCTATTTTCTGTCATTATTATGGAGAATCTTTTAATCTATGTGAACTAAGCAAAATTAAGCATTCACTAAGAAAAAAAAACTTTTAACAACCAAATAAAAAATTAAGGAATAGCGTTCATGAGAGAAAAAACTTTACATCCAAATTAACAATTAATGAATAAGATTTTGTACTTTAAGATATCAATAAGGATATCAATAGAAAGGTCCAGAAGTTTATTAAATAAAATATTCTGTATGAGTTTTCACCCTTATAACACCTTCAACTTAAAATTAATACTTTTAAGAATTTCGAAGCAACTAAGCTTGGTGCAAGAATATAAGTTCAGAATTGTCTCAAAATTTAGTTTTAAAGCAGCAATTATAATCACGTTTTTTATGAACATTTTATTACAGATACGAAGCTAAGTCAAGACAAACAAAAAATCAGTTTATATAGTGATAACCAGGTAACTGTGGAATAGGAAGACGACATTGAAGCAATATTCAAAGTTTATCAGAGTTGTTTCAGTGAAAATAGTTTTACGTAGCTATAAAATCAATTATAAAAGGAAAAGGTCTGTGCTCACCATGGTGCTCACTTCACAAATACTGTGTCTCATATACATTGGACAATTTTAAGTCATTACTGTGTCTAAAAGTCGTCTTCAAACTACAGAGTTTATGGTTCTTACTTTTTTGAAATCTTTTCAACCTTAACTTCTCTCTATTCATGAACATAGAGAAGAATGAAATTGTATTTAAATTCTATATTTCTTGATATATTGATATATAATTTATACTTGATCATACAAAGCTTTTATGGGTATCGTTGTGAAGATTAAGCGTATGATTAGCTAAAAACATAAAATCTTTTTTTAATTCAAAAGATTAAAAATTCTCCGTCACGGACATTTCCGCCGGAAGGCGAAAATCCGGAAAAATTCACCTCCGGAAAATATTTCCGCCAAAAAAGTCTACGGTGGAAATTTTTCCGGAATATTCGGCTTCCGGCGGATAATATTTCCGTAGGAAAATTTTCCGGAATTTCTGGCTTACGGCTGGATATTTCTCCGCCGGAAATTTCGCCGCAAAAGGGTTTCCGCCGGAAAAAAAAACAAAACTTGGGGAAAATTTTCAGCGGAAACTGAAATTCCGCTGGATACTCTAATTCAGTTTTTTGAATTTTAATTAAGTCGCAATTTGGTCCAAAATGATCAATCTTTATACGTAGTTAATTAGTACGACTTTGTGACCTCCTAGCTTATCTAGTTCTGATTGTATGCACAAATGTCACTTATTAGAAAGTAAAAAAATTAGTTCTTCTCGAAAGCTCTTGAATAAGAGGAGTTATGATTGAAAACATTTGAGATTTCAATCTTACGTGAAATTTTTTCTTTAGTTTGACGTGTCCAGTTAAGTATTTAGATGTATATTTACTTTAGTTTGACGTGTCTAGTTAAGTATCTAGATTAGTTTGACGTGTCTAGTTAAGTATCTAGATGTATAATTTTGAAACGTTGTGGAAGATTTATCTACCAGTATAAAGGATTAAACAATTACGTGAGAGGAGAGGAGATGGCATATGGGATTGTAAGGGGGGGTTGGTATCGAGGGGAAAGGGAAGGAGAGGAGAGGAGATGGCATATGGGATTGTAAGGGGGGTTGGTATCGAGGGGAAAGGGAAGGAGAGGCAGTAGATGGGAATTGAAACGAGGGGATATATGGGAAGGTTCTGGGTTAGGTGTCACCTGAAAAAGATATTAATCCATCTTTTCATCCTTTTTCATTTTTATCCATCTTTTCATCCTTTTTACATTTTTATCCATCTTTTCATCCTTTTTTCATTTTTATCCATCTTTTCATCCTTTTTTTCATTTTTATCCATCTTTTCATCCTTTTTTTCATTTTTATCCATCTTTTCATCCTTTTTTTCATTTTTATCCATCTTTTCATCCTTTTTTCTTTTCATCCTTTTTTCATTTTTATCCATCTTTTCATCCTTTTTTCATTTTTATCCATCTTTTCATTCCATCTTTTTTATTCTTAAAAAGATTATTTAAATTTATTATGTTAACTTTAAAACAAAATTCATGCAATTAGATAATTATAAAATTATGTTCAAATTATGAAAAATATTTAGATGTTTTATACAAAACTCATGAAATATGATATGCAGACATATATTAGGGTAATATTAAGTACAATTAAATTGTTTCAATTCCTCCGTATTTTATATTTATGTTCTTAAATTTAATTATTTGATCGATGAGAACATGTGTATCTAATTTCAAATCGAACTTATAAAAAACTTGTTATCTATTGATCTAATAAATCATAATTGACTCCTGAGACAAAAATGGCAACTTTTTTTATTCATCAAAAAGAAATAGTCCGAAGAAAATAAATGAAAGACTGAGAAACCTGAACCTGTGTTTCTGTAAATCAGATTTGTATAAATAGATATTGTCATTGAAAATTATAGCTCTTTTCTGTCCAACGTAGAGATTTCACTTTTCCTAACCTAAGGTTAACTAACCTACTCCATTTTAAGGTTAACTAACCTATTCCATTTTAAGGTTAACTAACCTATTCCATTTTAAGGTTAATTAACCTATTCCAATTTAAGGTTTTCTAACCTATTACATTTTAAGGTTTTCTAACCTATTTCATATTAAAGTTTTCTAACCTATTCCAATTTTATGTTTTCTACCCTACACCGATTTAAGGTTTTCTAACCTATTCCAATTTAAGGTTTTCTAACATATTCCAATTTAAGGTTTTCTAACCTATTCCAATATCAGGTTTTCTAACCTACACCAATTTAAGGTTTTCTAACTTACTCCATTTTAAGGTTTTCTAACCTACTCCAAACTTAAGGTTTTCTAACCTATTCCATTTTAAGGTTTTCCAACCTATTCTATTTTAAGGTTTTCTAACCTATTCCAATTTAAGGGTTTCTAACTTACACCAATTTAAGGTTTTCTAATCTATTCCAATTTAAGGTTTTCTAACCTATTTCATTTTAAGGTTTTCTAACCTATTCCATTTTAAGGTTTTCTAACCTATTCCAATTTAAGGTTAACAAACCTATTCCATTTTAAGGTTTTCTAACCTATTTCAATTTAAGGTTTTCTAACCTATTCCAATTTAAGGTTTTCTAACCTACTCCAATATAAGGTTTTCTAACCTTTTCCAATTTAAGGGTTTCTAACTTACACCAATTTAAGGTTTTCTAACCTCTTTCATTTTAAAGTTTTCTAACCTATTCCAATTTTATGTTTTCTACCCTACACCCATTTAAGGTTTTCTAACCTATTCCAATTTAAGGTTTTCTAACCTATTCCAATTTAAGGTTTTCTAACCTACTCCAATTTAAGGTTTTCTAACCTACACCAATATAAGGTTTTCTAACCCAATTTTATGTTTTCTACCCTACACCCATTTAAGGTTTTCTAACCTATTCCAATTTAAGGTTTTCTAACCTATTCCAATTTAAGGTTTTCTAACCTATTCCAATTTAAGGTTTTCTAACCCACTCCAATATAAGGTTTTCTAACCTACACCAATTTAAGGTTTTCTAACCTATTTCAATTTAAGGTTTTCTAACCTATTCCATTTTAAGGTTTTCTAACCTATTCCAATTTAAGGTTTTATAACCTATTTCAAATTAAGGTTTTATAACCTATTTCAATTTATGGTTTTCTAACCTACTCCAATTTAAGGTTTTCTAACCTACTCCATTTGAGGTTTTCTAACATAATCCAATCTAAGGTTTTCCAATCCTGTATTCTAACCTAAGGTTTTCCAATCCTGTATTCTTGCCTAAGGTTTTCCAATCCTGTATTCTAACCTAAGGTTTTCCAATCCTGTATTCTTACCTAAGGTTTTCCAATCTTGTATTATAATCTAAGATTTTCCAATCCTGTATTCTAACCTAAGGTTTTCCAATCCAGTATTCTAACCTAAGGTTTTCCAATCCTGTATTCTAACCTAAGGTTTTCCAATCATGCATTTCAACCTAAGGTTTTCTAATCCTGTATTATAACCTAAGGTTTTCCTAAACCAGTATTCCAACCTAAGGTTTTCCAATCATGCATTTCAACCTAAGGTTTTCTAATCATGCATTTCAACCTATGGTTTCTTAATCAAGTATTCGTAATGGGACTGTAAAGGAAAAACGAAAGGGGGTATAGGCTGAAAGCTAATCACTTTAGCTCTCGATCGCGACCCATGAAAGTTATATCTGATGTTTCTGTCTCGAAAAATCGATTTACAACTTTGTCAAATTTATACGAAAATTAATATAAATACAATTTTGTATAAAAGTAGTGGGTTTAAAAGATCAAATTCAGCAAATATGCAACCAATCTGAAAACGATGATATCCCAGAGAAAGCTAATTGTAACTTAGGTTTACTCCAATTCTAATTTTATATTCGTTATTTCTATTTTTATAGGTTTAATTCATAATATTATTTATACGTCCGTATTGCTTGACCAGAAATTCCACCAATGGCAGTGCAGTAAAGTGGTCACGTGATACAGGCGGAGACACGTGACGAGTATACTGCTCTGCCATTGGTGATAGTTCTGGTCACGTGATTTAAGTTTAAGATTTTTTAAATTTTACATTTTACATTTTACTTTTGTATAATTTTAATACAGTTTTATATCAATTTCTCGAGACAGGAACATCAGATAAAACTTTCATGGGCACGATCAAGAGCTAAAGTGATTAGCTTTCAGACTATACCCTCTTTCATTTTTCCTTTATAGTCCCTTTAAGGGTATTTAGTTCTGTGTTTTCCCAAAATGGTCAATGAAATTGTATTAGATCTTTAAGGGACTGATAGTTCTATGTATTCCCTTTCAGACCACTGTAATCACTATTTTGAGCTATAACTACATGCACAGAAAAAAATGTTTGTGGAAAGGAGGGGCGGGGGTCTTAATTTAATTCAATATTTCAGAATAATATCCTTATACTTTGAAATAATTGACAAAATATCGGTTCCAAACTGAATGTATTTTCAAACATCGAGATCGTCTTGACAGCGCGCGGCCAAACTGTCGCGTAGTATAGAAATCCCCTTTTCACTTTTAAGAGACAACCTGTGTCAAAATATGACAAAAAGACAAAACGAATAGAAGGCATTTATCAAGGGCTGTTCAACTGTATATAGAACGGCACTGTAACTAAAAAAATAACATCCCCTTTCCCACTGGAGGCCACTGTACTTTGTCGACATTTTAGTTTTTTGCATTTTCTATCAATTATTTTATATAAATAATTAAGTGGAAATTGTTTTGATTAAATATTAGGAATTGGTTATATAGACGTCTTGTAATTCAATTACATTTGCAACAAGAGTTGCTTCTTTCTAAAAACACTTTACAAGCTGAGTTTTCATGTTGTAACTGTCATTTATTTATATATTGTAGTAATATTACTTTATGTTTGTTTGTTTGTATGTCTGATCATAACTCATGAACTCATGCCTAATTTGCCTCAAATAATGATTGGGGAACTTGGGAGAACCATAGGAAATTTTCGTAGTTTAGTTTCGAGATTCTAAGTAAATTGGGTCTACTTTTATAGGAAAATTGGTCTAAAATCGCAATTTACGACCAAGTGTGGGTAAACGGTGGGATTACTTATGATTACCCTGGGCAACGTTGGGTTTTTAAGTTATTATTACATATTTCAAAAAGTTACTCTGAGATGCAAATCCTATTTTAAAATTGCATCCTAGACAAATTCGTTTCTTTACTCCGACCAAAGATATAACCCATAACGATTTTTCAAAAACGATTGGTTAAATCGTTTTCATTTTTAGTTTATAAAAATCGTTTTGGTTGAATAAAAAATATATGCCAGTACTCAGTGGACATATGACAAATTTGACAAATAAGACAAATATAAATAAACGACAAATTTGTTGTCATATTCATAACTTATGATATTACATACAACATTTTTTTTAAATCATAAACGACAAAGTTTTTACATTAAACATTAATCTTTTTATGAATAAAAAACATATTTTAAAATATTATTCTTTACATGAGATTAAATGTCTAAAAATATATTTTTGAATAAATGTCTTCAAGTCAATATCTTTCTTAATTTTCCAGACTTGAAGTGCATTTTCAATAAATTATTTTCAACTAAATATGTTCAGTTATATATCAGTTTTCAAAAAAATCATTTAATTCATCGGGTAAGGGGTTTTAATTTGTTAAATGGTCAAAAATGGTACCATTGTGAATCAGAAAAGGTTATTTAAAAATTAGTTCTGGCATCACATGGTTTTATATTGTGTTTATTTTATCAAGATTGGGGGTGGTAGGTGTCTTTAACACCTCACAAAGGGAGAGACCGGCTAGAATTGCTAGTTGAACTGAGAGTGCATTATTGTTGAGAGGTTTGTCAAAATTCATGAGAGACCTATGAGACTTTTTTTAGTAAGAGCGCTAATTTAATTTTTAAACCCCTCCTTGATTGTCCTTTCTGGAGGGATCGGTTTTTTAAAAACTATTCAGTAACGACGATGAAAAAAGTTATAAAAATTCGGCAAGTAACTTTTTAATTTTTTTACTTCAAAATTAAGCACATAGTTTGCTGTAACAGGGTAGGATGGAGGGCGGAAAAACGGCTAGTCGGTGTTTTAAAATCTAAAACTTTTGCTATTTGAGATCCAAAATTTGTTTTATTTAAAATCCCTGGAAAATCGATGTAGTATCATGTGTCAGTATTTATCAAAAATAAAATAAATATCTATATGAGGAGGATACAGACCACAATATGAAAACCTCGGATTTTTAAAAAATATTTGCGTGTAATATAACATATATTATAAAAGAACAAAAAATAGATAATGCATGTTTTCTTTTAAAAGCTGTCGACGAGTAAACATTGAGAGTACAAAAACAATTCTCAGAGTATCTTGTTTTCTTATATTTAACCCCCTCAGTGTATAAAACTTATGATATTTGGAAGTTAAAAACTCGGTATTCCCATCTTTTAAAAAATCGTTTGAATTTGTTTTAATATTTGTTTCATTAAAAAAAGGAACTTCACAGGTTAAAATCTACAAAATTGTTCAGACCTTGATGAAAACTCAGATAGCCAAACTGGGTTTCCCAGCTTGCACTGTTTCCATCTCTAAAGTACAGCCCATTCTGTAGTAAAATCTTAGATTACAAAAAACAAAACTCAGTTTACTGTTGTCATGAAGAAGAAAGCCTGTATTACAGAAAATCAACCTTTACGCAATGAGGGGGGGAGATCGTAATTTGTAATTACAAAATCTTACCTTGCCAAATTTTCTTAAAAACTTTAAAGCACACATTGCATGTATTGTCTCCGGTTAAGCCTTTTTCGGTTATTTTCAAAAAATTCTTTTATTAATAATAATATTATATAAATAAAAAAGTAATATATGTTTGCCTGTCTGTTTGTTTTGTTCTATAATATCTGGGAACCCCTTGACCGATTCGTCTCAAGTATTGATAGTAGAACTCGGCCGAACCACGGGAATGTTCTTTATTTAGTATAAAAGTTCTAAACTGAGTAGGTTCAATTTTATAGAGAAAGTATAGTGTACAGGCAAGCTGGGTTCCCAAGCTAATATACATATTTAAAGTATTACTCTCTCTTTGTCTTAATTTGATTGTCTTTTCGGCTATATGATTGTAATTGATGAACCGATTTGCCTCAAATTTTTACTGATGAACTCGAGAGAACCTCGAAAATGTTCTTAGATTGGTTTTGAAATTTTAAGTTTAAGTCGGTAATACATTGTCCGAAAAATGCGTATAGAAAATCAAAAATTCAGTGTTAAACATTCTCCAAACCTTACATAGTAAAGAAACTGTGATAGTTCCACATTTTTGAAAACATATATTGGTCTGGGTTGAACCTCTTCACTCCTTGAGATTTGTTTCTGGCATGAAGATTCAAAACAAAACTATGAAGTGAAATGTTCATTAGACAATTATAATTCATTTGGACACTTTGAAGTAGACAAAGTCTTAAAATTAGTGCAACTTTTTAAAAACAACCAGAGCTGAAAACTTTAGAATGAAATATCCTTAATCCCGATCGGTTAATTAATCTGGAGATAAATAACATGAGGAGAACAAGCAATATTTAATCTCGAGATTAAGAAAAGGAGTGGATTAAGCCTTAATCCCGATATCCACCATTCTAAAGTTTTCAGCTCTGAGCTGAAAACTTTAGGATGGAATATCCTTAATCCCGATCGGTTAATTAATCTGGAGATAAATAACATGAGGAGAACAAGCGATATTTAATCTCGAGATAAGAAAAAGAATGGATCAAGCGTTAATCACGACATCCACCAGTTAAAAGTTCCCAGCTCAGGATCTATATAAAATAGGATCTTTTTTTTCAAATTAAGCCTTCATTGGTTTTTTATATAAATGTATGTTTTGAACTCTCTAGAAGATTTAGCATTTCAAGGTTATCATGATCTCAGAACATTATAATTGCAACACTAGAGGTGGGGGGGGGATAAAGGAGGTGGGAGTGAAGTCAAGCAGGTGAAATTTTCACGTTTGTCACGAACATTAAGACCACTGAACACTGAACACTGAACAGATAACTGAGTACTGGAGATTGCAACTCCTATTTTGGCAGGGAAGAAAAAAAGCACAAAAATCCAACCCCGACCTCATGTAATTGTAATAAACGGGGCTTTCGGCTTTCCTACAAAAAGTAAACTTTTCATAAATGTAACTTTGAAAAGAGACGGATTAGCCCTGTTTTAAAGATGACAAAGTAGTTTTATTCTGTGATGTTAAATCACAGAAAATTATGAAATATAAATGTTTTCTCCATTAAAGGGTGTAAAATCAATCAAAAAAATTTTGAATCAAAATAGAAAAAATTTCCATTGGTTCTAATTTTTCTGAGAGTAAATGATACTTTCTGTAATAAAGAATTAGATAGTTTTGATACTTGATGGTTCACAAATTATGAATAATTTTTAATGTATGCATTATGATGAATTACTTCATATCTTATACTTTTTCCAATTATTGGTTCAACCATTTCTGGCTGTTTATTAAATCCGACCTAAGCTAGCTGCCATTATTCTTCAATTGTGTAACCAAATATGGGTCTATCTGGCAGAACGGTTTTAATGATGCTCTGGAAAATGATCTAGAAGAAACCAACCTAAACTAATCATTTTTGAAGTAACTATCCAGTAGTTTTAACTCCCTACGCGTTTAAAAAATATTTTTCTTGATATAACAGTGTCCTTATTTCTCTTTATTCAGTATGATCTTTAGGAAATGTAACTATGTAAAGGTATAAAATTCGATCAAGAAATTATCAGCAATCCGCGAAAATGGATTGTTATTATATCAGGACAATTTTCTTTCCTAGTAAACTTTCCGACAAACTTTGAAAAAGCCGCCAGAATTATTCACACTGATGGTAAGAAATTGGTAGTTACGAAAACATAACGGTTGCAGATGTGGAGAAAGCAAGAAAGTTCAAAAAGAAATTCTATAAAAAAATCACCGTGCCAGATTCTTTCATCTCTTTTGAATTTACTATTTTACATCCAATGAAGACCAAAATTATGTGCTTCGCGACCAGATGGTCTTGTTCTATTTGAGAGTATTGAGAATTCTGAGGTATTTGTTTTGGGTCCAGGTTTGGCATATGTTTTATACTGACCAAATCACGTGTGATTATTTCTTTTAGTCTGATTATACTGTAAAGTACAGGGTTTACCTGGAAGTTTTTTAACATATTACTAATGAGTGTATGTAGCTCTTTTTAAACCTATTTTTATCATTATTCTACAACTAAAGATGTTCTTTCTATGTAGATTGAACTGGATTAAACCATCCAAACTGCTTGTATTTTCTTAGAGAGATTGGATAGAATAATAAGTAGTCAGGGTTACAATCTGCTCAGCAGGAACCAGACAGAGTAGAGATAGAGATAGATCATTGAACAGTAGGGCGGTCAGTGTGATCACTTTATATTATGTTTATTAGACACATGGGTTACATTGGATATCATTTTTGAACAAACAAAACAGAAAATTTTGTTAACAAACAAAACTTTCAGTTCATGCAAACTGCTTGAAAAAACAAACCACTTGAAAAAACGAACTGATTGAAAAAACGAACCGATTGAAAAAAACGAACCACTTGAAAAAACAAACTGCTTGAAAAAACGAACCACTTGAAAAAACGAACTGCTTGAAAAACCAACCTCTTGGAAAAACCAACCGCTTGAAAAAAAGAACCGGTCAAAAAAAAGAACCGCTTGGAAAAACGAAATGCGTGAAAAAAACGAGCCATTTGAAAAAACGAACCGCTCGAAAAAAAAGTCTGAACGGGCCCAGTAAATATATATCTCTTCGCTCAGTATCTCTTAATTATTTATTTCTCTTTTCTGAACCTGATACCTGGAACCTGATACCTGGAACCTGATACCTGGAAGGAAACTGATACCTGGAACCTGATACCTGGAAACTGATACCTGGAACCTGATACCTGGAAACTGATACCTGGAAACTTCTTGACGTTTTCAAAACAGTTCTTGTTGAGTAGTGTATCAACTAGTAAAAATATTTCAATTGAGTACATTTCTTGATATGATAAAAATGTTTTTTTTTAAATTTTGCAACACATAAGTTACTTTTTTAAAATCCTTCTATGGACTGTTAAATTAATTATAATTTGAAAGTAATTCGTCAAATTTTTAAAACAATTTGTCTAAAATGTGGCAAACTAAGACTTGAGAGTTAAATGTGAAAATACACGACAAATCATAAAAATAATTTGGGTTGTGAAATTCTTTTTATTATCTCATTGATGTCAATATTACATAAATTTAGCCGGATTTTCAGATGTTTGAAAAGTTCTCATAATTTTGAGATAATTGGATTAAGAGAGAATTTATCTGAAAGCATAGTTTAAAGGAATATTTGATGCTTAGTATTTACAATTTACAGCCAATTATCCAGTTCTTACGAACTTATTATTATCCTAAAAGTTATGAAAACTTTGAAGTTATATATGTTAATCCCAAAATATAATCAGAAATTTTCCATTTTTAACCAAGAATTAGACAAAGGGGCTTGTATCCAATGTATCCAGTNGTATCCAATGTATCCAATGTATCCAATGTATCCAATGTATCCAATGTATCCAATGTATCCAATGTATCCTATGTATCCAATGAATCCAATGTATCCAATATATCCAATGTATCCAATGTATCCAATATATCCAATGTATCCAATGTATCCAATTATTTAATGTAACCAATGTATCCAATGTATCCAATGTAACCAATGTATCCAATATATCCAATATATCCAATGTATCCAATTATTTAATGTATCCAATGTATCCAATGTATCCAATGTATCCAATATATCCAATGTATCCAATGTATCCAATTATTTAATGTAACCAATTTATTGAATGTATTGAATGTTTTCAATGTAACTACACCTGTTTGGAACCCTTGGAGTATAAGGGACTTTTAAAGCCTTGAAGAAGTCCAAAAAAGCGCAATTTATATGATCTAAGGATTGTCAGGAACCACATATGAGGATAAGCTCCTTGAACTAGGTATCCAATCCTTATCTGATAGAAGAGTACTTTTCGACCTCATTCAGACTTAAAGATTATCCATGGCATAGAAAATGTTTAGTTTAACACCTGGTTCCAGTTGGTTGACCCAACAAGAACCATCACAACCCGACAATCACCATTTTACTTTAATATCCAACCAAAATGATCCAACTTAGAAATAAGGAACAAATTCTTCAGCAACCGTGTAGTCGAAACCTGGAACAAGCTACCCATTAACATCAAAGATGCTTTTCAAATCTCTTTATGACAAAACCGATGTAGAGCATTATACTACCAGGGCTGAAAACTTTAGAATGAGATATCCAATTAATCACGATTGCTTAATCTGATTATCCAATATGTACACACTTTCGATTTTCTTCTTATAATCCTCTTTTTGGATATTTCTACTGCATAAAAGTTACGTTTGATAACAAGTACAGATATAATGCTATATAGATCGGACTAATTTATCCGATTGGGTTAAAGCCAGCTGTTCACAAGCCGTCTTTTAGTGCATTTAAACAAATATAAATTTAATCATGTTAATAGGAAATTATTAAAAACATGTTAGGACTATTGTCATTTTGAACGTTAGTCTTAATAAACATTAATCTAAAACTTACGTTCGTTCAATCGATGTTTAGTTCAATTGATATGACATCATCAACCCCAGAAATCAAAACCGGCCTTTCAAAAGTTAAAGAGTAAATCTTAATATGACATGCTGATTTGTTAAATTTTTAAGTTCTTTTTTTGGATATCGAATGCGTATTAGCATAATACAAGGTTTAGTAAAATCGGAGATTTTGCTAATTAAAGATAGCGCATCAGAAAATCAACGCAAATTTGACGCATTTTCTGGGGTAGAGAAAGATCGTAACAAATGTCGTCTTCTCCAGAAGTTCTGAATATATTTACCAAGCTGACGTTTCATAATGTCGTCTCTTGTAATTGTAAAGAATTAAATAGTTATTTAAAAACAAAACAAGGAAACAACTTTAGTTTTTCTATCTTGAAATATTTTATTTGTCCATAGTCCATAAAAGTGACTAGTGGAAAGACAATGAAAATAATTTACAGAATTCATCACTTTTTAAGTTGAAATAACGACGATATCTTCCTCATTGTTAACCAGATAAATGTTTAAATGGTACCGTTGTTAATAGGACCTGTTATGGGTTGGTAACTTGAAATTACATCTATCAGTCCTTTAGAACATTTACTTTTGGTTTGAATTATTTGAAGTGTTTATAAGAAGAAAATTAATAAACCGTATCTTTTAAGCTAGTAACCTTGTACTTTTTAACAGTAATCAATTATCTCATTACTTTTTCATTCAAGATTGAATTTTCTCTCTACCTGATTTAAATGAATTATTGAAAAATATAACGTCATAATATTTATTTAACAATTTAATTTTTACAAAACTGTAGTTTTTACAAAATCGGGATCTTTCTGCTTAAGGAATTCCTATGATCCAATTAAAGAGCCTTCGTCCAAACTTTTTTTCTTTTTTGATCTGCTGGCATTGTAAACGCAGACTCTCCTATTCTTGGTTGGCTTGGCAGTTGGGTATCATACATGTTACTTTGCTTGGCAGTGGCACCGACGAACCTGAATTTATCAGAATTGTTCATCGAACTTGTATTACATAAACTCCAGAATTTGAACACGAAATTTAGACAATCTGCATGTTCACTGCTCAATTGTGGTATTTTATGTTCATTGAACTAGTTAACCAAAAATGTAGTCCAAAAGTCGTCTTTATATTTCCCAGTTTTATTTTCACCAATGTATTTCTTTAATCCACCTTTTTAAAATCCTCCAATAATTAATGCCTCAAACCTTTGCAAATGTTGTTTGCTATATTTTATAAATAAAATACCTTTTTCAATCTAAGTTGTTTAGTTGTTTATTCGACAGAAGTTCATATCATACTGTATAGTAGTAGAGTCGAGCAGGCCTTAATATAACCTTCAATATCTGCACAGTGCAAGACTATGCTGATAATTTCAGGCCTATATACTGGTCTACACGAGCTACCCTATATTTTTACATAATTACATATATTTTTATATATCTTGAAATAAATATCTTCTCGCAATATCCCCTCGTTGAAGTATTGCAGGTTCGTGTTGAAGTTTATGACCAAGGAGCAGGATTGCAGGGGAGCGGGGCAATGAAAAAATGACAAGGTTTGGTTCATCAGCATTTTTCAGAAAGCTGTTAGCACGCAGGCATGCATAGCTAACATTACAAAAATTTACAAAAACTTCCATTGTTGATTTCAGATATAAGCAGGATAGTAAGCATGAGTGCATGACTATCAGCAGCTTAATTTATTATTGTTTCTTTACACATACAGCATAGTATGCAGATTTTACATTTTAAGCAAAATATGTTATTTTCTATTTTTTCTTTGCATAAATTACATTCTTATTCCTCGTTCGTTGCATCAGAGCCAGCTGAGCTTGGCTTTATTTCATCAGAGAACTTCATATCCGCACCGCAGAAACAGATACACCTTTTTGTTCCTCGTTTTTAGCATCAGAGCCAGCTGAACCCGGCTTTATTTCATCAGAGAACTTCCTATCCGTAGCAACAGAGACACCTGCTGTTTCAAAATATTTGTAAATACTTTTTAGTATTGTTGATTTTATAAGTATTAAATTAAATTACTCATATCTTCTAAATCAATTTCAATGAATATTGATTGTAAAGAGAAGAATAGCAATCACTAGACATACTTTTAGTTTTGTTATTATACAATTAATATTATCAAACAATTATATTAATGCTTAAAATCAATTTCAATGAATATTGGTTTATAAGCACATTTATTTCATAGTTATATATACACATATATATACTTTAGTTTGTCGGGGTCATGTTGAATGCTAGCTGTCCGTTTTATCCTTACTGTATTTGTCGAATTTCTGGAGTCTAGTTTTTTCTTACAGAAATATATACTTGAGATAAGACCAATAAAAGTACTCAAACAAGATATCGTGATAATAATATAGTTTTTATATATATGAAGATAATGTTCCCAGTTTTGGCTTTTAAATTCTCCCTTTTTATCTATATGTTGATTCTGCCAAAACCAAATTTTTCATTTTTCTATGCTTTAAAAAATGATTTTTTGGCCCTAAAAAAAATTTAACAAAAAAGAATTTTTCTGTTATTCTTTGTTGATAAAATTGCTGATTATTGTGATATAATCAGTCTTGAATGTTATGAATAATATTATTCATATGTTTTGTTTTAAATCCCTATGGATTCTTTAATCTGTGTCACTATAAAAATAGTTATTTGTTTTAAATCCCTATGGATTCTTTAATCTGTGTCACTAT
>NW_019398069.1:0-1916 GCF_000591075.1 Eurytemora carolleeae
CATACTAATTTTTTTAAAAATGATTATCTAATTAGGTTTCAATGTGTCTTCAGTGCTATCTATCGATCATCATTCTATCTATCTATCTTTAAAAAAATCCACCAATAGGAGAAAAATAAAGAAATTTAGCGGCGATATCAAATGGACAGTATTACTACTAATCATACTAGGGTGCATGGCGCCGCTTTATTTAACTACAACAAACATAATGAAAGGAATGGGATTTCTATGTGGCTCGGACGAGAATAGGAGTAGAATGTGGCTCTGACGAGAATAGGAGTAGAATGTTGCCCGGACGAGAAAAGGAGTAGAATGTGGCTCGGACGAGAAATTGTTGTGGCTGGCCTTCCTCCCCTCACTGAAGTGCTTTTCCTATTTACTCCAAAGAAAGATATTAAATGTATCAGATAAATATTAGTCCACTGCCGCCAGTTTTCCCAACTCACATCCAATCAAAATTGCAGAAACATTTTCCCCGACCAATCACAATTGAGAATATATTTGGCGCCGTCCAACCCAAGATTTTCTCATTTATTTCTCGACCAATGAGATGAAAGAAATACATCTTAAACTAAAGAAATGATAGACTTGATTAAATGGACCAGATAAAAGGATATCGTCTTAGGGTTAATATGAGTCTGAGCAAATCTTTATGGGGGGGAGGGGCAGATGTTTTCGGGAGACTTTTAATTAGTACGTCAATATTTTATGCGCGCGCGCATGGTCAATTTTAAACGAATGTGCTATTTATTTTTGGGCCTTCAAGAGTCTAGATGAGCTAGCTAGCTAGGGACGGTACCCCGAAATTTAAAGAAGTTTGATCGAGATAGTAAACAATTGTATTTTCTAATTTTTTTTATTGTAATATAGACGACAAAATGTTTTTTTTTATAAATTTTTAGCAGAGAAATATCATACATATTTGAAATATGCGATTACACAAACATATATATCACCATTTTATATTTGAATATAAACCCTGAAAGTTGGGGATGGGGGGGGGGCAAAGAGAAAGAGATTTAATGTTCAATGTCCAATCTTGTGTTAGCTTTTATTGTTTGGTTATCAAAGCTAAAATCTTTTATTGGAGTTCAGGTCAGAGCTATACTTATACAGACACATATATACATACATACATACATACATACACCCATACATACAAACATACAGGGTAAGTTAAAAAAAAAGGTGAATGGCGAGATCTTGCATAAAGCATTTTGGTAATGTCGTTTTTAACAAATATGTATGAAATTTTTAATTTATTTTTATAGGCATTCTGATGGACCTTTTAGAAGATCCGCGAAACTATTGCTTTCTCAAAACTAAATGAGTAGAAAAAAGTGCGGGAATATGTTATTTCTATCACACCTTAAAATCTTTAACAGATCAGATGAGTAGTTTCGGAGAAAATGCGCGTAAAACAATTTAGAAAATCAGCAAAATTATTCATTAAATTGTAAGAGCTAAATTGCTCATGAAATAGGAAAAAAAGACGCAGGAATACTCATTTGGTATGACTAAGAACACCTTTCAAAGAGAAATAGATAGAAAATTATTTAATTTAATAAATCAAAAGACGACAAAACTATTTTCTGAATTTAATTTCGCGCATTTTCTCCGAAACTATACTTAAGTTAAACTAAAGTAAACTTCACGTATAAAGATTTGAATCTTGCATGTTTTAAAAATTATAACTTCATTATTGAAGTCATTAAAGAGCTATAAAATAAATAAATATAAATAATATATAAAAAAAATGTTTTGAATATCTTACATGGAGCCGGATAAGTTTTTATTTCTTTCTTATATTTGTGTATAAAATCAAAACTAGAAGAGCTACGAGTTCACAAAGTTGTACCAATAATATCGGATAAATCTGTTCTCTGTGGACAGGGGAGCAGCCTACATTCACACAG
>NW_019398069.1:2322-10548 GCF_000591075.1 Eurytemora carolleeae
AACCCAAGCTATCCTACTCTAGTATCTAGTTAATAAAACCTACTCCTACTCCCACCAAACCCAAGCTATCCTACTCTAGTATCTAGTTAATAAAACCTACTCCTACTCCCACCAAACCCAAGGTATCCTACTCTAGTATCTAGTAAATGAAACCTACTTCTACTCCCACCCAACCCAAGGTATCCTACTCTAGTATCTAGTTCATGAAACCTACTCCTCCTTCTTCCAACCAACCTAAGGTATCCTACTCTAGTATTTAGTTAATGAAACTTATTTCTTCTCCCACCAAACCCAAGGTATCCTACTCTAGTATCTAGTTTATAAAACTTATTTCTACTCCCACCAAACCCAAGGTATACTACTCTAGTATCTAGTTAATGAAACCTACTCCTCCTTCTTCCAACCAACCCAAGGTATCCTACTCTAGTAGCTAGTTAATAAAACTTATTTCTTCTCCTACCAAACCCAAGGTATCCTACTCTAGTATCTAGTTAATAAAACTTATTTCTTCTCCCACCAAACCCAAGGTATCCTATTCTAGTATCTAGTTAATAAAACCTACTCCTCCTACTCCCACCCAACCCGAGGTATCCTACTCTAGTATTTAGACAATTACTCCTCCTACTCCCACCCAACCAAGGTGTCCTACTCTAGTATCTAGCTAATGAAACCTACTCCTCCTACTCCCACCCAACCCAAGCTATCCTACTCTAGTATCTAGTTAATGAAACCTACTCCTACTCCCACCCAACCAAGGTGTTCTACTCTAGTATCTAGTTAATGAAACCTACTCCTCCTACTCTCACCCAAACCAAGGTATCCTACTCTAGTATCTAGTTAATGAAACCTACTCCTACTCCCACCCAACCCAAGGTATCCTACTCTAGTATCTAGTAAATGAAACCTACTCCTCCGCTCCGCAGCTCTCCAAGTTTGACCCAGATCTTAAATATTTAACTGAAGACAATCGCAGGGAGGGAGAATATATATAATTTACACAGATATATAGATATATAGTTATATGCATATATTGGACAGTTGTAAATCCATATTAAGGGGTGCAGACGGGTGCAGACTGTAGATACAAAACGGGGGGGGGGGGGGGGAAAGGACCACTTCATCACCGACTATGCTATTTGGAAAAATAAGTTATTTCTGAGAGAAAATTAATGATTTGCAAAAACCTCCCTTGAAAAGAATTCAAAGCTTGAAATTTATAATGTGTAGAACATTGAGTTGCAAAGATATGGGATAAGAAAATCAGAGTTTGCGGCAAAGACTCAATTCCTTTAAGATATAAACATAATATTATTTTGAATATTTCTTCTAAACCCAAGTTCATGGAATACAACTATACAATGCTCTGTCGTAGGAGAAATTGGAAGGGGGTGTTTAGTCCTATACAGCCTGTAGCCTGTCCCAATTACTTTACAACCAACCCATGGTATAATGTACACACGCCGCAAATTTTCACATAACAATAATCTTCTCTGATCTTCTTAGACCCTATTTAATTTTCGTTGATCTTCTAAAATTCTATTTGATCTTCTCTGATCTTATTTGGTCTTCTCTGATCTTCTCTGATCTTCTTAGACCCTATTTAATTTTCGTTGATCTTCTAAAATTCTATTTGATCTTCTCTCTGATCTTCTCTGGTCTTCTCTGATCTTCTCTGATCTTCTCTGATCTTCTCTGATCTTCTCTGATCTTCTCTGATCTTCTCTGGTCTTCTCTGATCTTCTCTGATCTTCTCTGATCTTCTCTGATCTTCTCTGATCTTCTCTGATCTTCTCTGATAGTCTCTGATTTTCTCTGGTCCTTTCGTTTCTTCTCTGATCTGAAGAGAACCCTATTTCAGAACGCATATTGTGGAGTGAGGACGCACATTAAGGTCGCCCAGCAAGGACGCGTATCGAGGACGCACATTAAAATCTCATATTTAGGACGCACATTATAAGGTCAGACAGCGAGGACGCAATCAAGGACGCACATTAAGGTCGCATTTTGAGGACGCACATTAAGGTCTCACAGCGAGGACGCATTTTGAGGACGCAAATTAAAGTCGCACAGCGAGGACGCATTTTGAGTACAATCTGTTATGAAAAAGAAATGACCATTGAAAACCCATTTTTGAGTAAGCGCTATTAAGGACGCACACAAGTGTGACTTACATAAATACATACATTGTTACATATACATAGATTAGATACCCCACAATACATATATATATAGATTATATACCCCACATACATATATATATAGATTATATACCCTACATACATATACGCCCATCGCAGCTTTGTATTAGGATAGAAAGTATGAAAGATAGAAAATGATTATACAGGAAACTCCTAAAGTAAGATCTGTATGAACTGATAAGAAGTAGGAAACATATATACACAGGAACACCGAGACCAATTCTAATGTATTTCAAATATTATATTTCATCCTTGTCTCTCTATATAACACAATAATGTATTGGATCTTTTTTATTCTAACATTTCTCTCTAAACGTTTTCAAAGATAAATGCTAAAATGTAATAGAAACAATTTTGATACAACAAATCATCTGAGCTGGGAACTTTAGAACGGTGGATATCGAGATCAATGCTTGATCCTAACTCTTTTTCTTAATCTAATGACTAACCTAATCTTGTATATTTGTATCCTGAAGAGTGTATACAATTTAACCAATCAGAGTGGTGTATCAGAGCCGCGAAATTAAAAATTTTGCGAGCCATCTAAGATTACTGTACAGAAATGGGAGGGACTTTCTAATTTTGAAAACTGATTTTGGATTTTTCTGTACAATATCAAAAAAAGAGTGGATTAAGCAAGAAATTAAAAGCAGGCTGAATTGTTTATTACTGGTCGGAGTTTAAAATGTTCCTGAGAAAATATTGACTTTACCATTTTTAAAAATTTGCCAATTAAAAAATAAATCCGCGAAAATTTTTGTTTCTAGGAGTACAATATGTAATTATGACAGGTTTAAGTAAAGAGTTAAAGCTAATATTGTTAATAGGAAAAGGAGCGCAAAGAACCCTCGAAGCCTAGTTTAGTAGATGTCAGAGAAGGGGTCCATTTCCCTGGATTTTTTCCCTCCCCCGGTCCTTCTCCTCATTCTCATCCTGCTCCCCCTTCTTTTCCATTCCCATGCTTCGTCCCTCTGAACTTAATTCTACCCCTCTTCTCCTTCTTCTCAATTCTCCCCCCTCCCTGCAATTTTTTCTCTCCTTCCCTCCCTTCCCTCGACTCTCCCTTCTTCTTCCTATTTCTCTTAATTCTCTTTAGTGAGTTCTCCCCTTTCTACTAAGTATCCTACTCTAGTATCTAGTAAATGAAACCTACTCCTCCGCTCCGCAGCTCTCCAAGTTTGACCCAGATCTTAAATATTTAACTGAAGACAATCGAGGGCGCAACATTAAAACATTGGAGGGGATGCTTCATATCCGATTTAATTTTTGTAATAGATAAATTTAGTTATTTTGTTCACTTTTAGTGTTGTTGTAACGTGTATGGTATTGTAATGTACAGGACTAGGCTACTATTTTTCGTATAATAATAATAATAGTTTATAACCAATAAAGATTTAGCATATGTTTTTCTTTTAAAGCTGAATTTTTAGAATATAAAAATTCTATTTTTTTAGAGTGACACTTTTTAAATCTAACCAACCTTAAACCTTCCCTGGGGTCACAGTAATTACCTCCAACAAAAATTTGGCCCATTTGGCCGGTTTAGCCCTTTTTATGTTTTGTTTTTGTATAACAAACAAACAAGCCACCATGCTATATAAGCTTGACCCTGTTTGGCCCACAATGCCCCTCCCGTTAAATCCCCCGCCTCTGAAATTGTTTATATCTCCTGGGAGATATTATTTGTTAACTTGATAAATCTAAAGAATTGATTAGACTGTAAATTATTAAGAAGTCATCTTCACATTTACATATTTATTCAATCACAAAATATATTTATTATTTAATATTAAAACAGATGTACGTGTTTGCATTAAACTTTAACAACAGAAATTTATTTTTGTTATTTATTAATTTTTTCAAATTCCATATTTGTATACCTATCCTCCCTGTATTTCCTGCCTTTCCTCAGTGTATTTCCTGCGTATCCTCCTTATATTTCCTGCCTACCCTCCTTGTAATTCCTGCCTTTCCTCCTTGTAATTCCTGCCTATCCTCCTTGTATTTCCTGCCTATCTTTCTTGTATTTTCTGCCTATACTCCTTATATATCCTGCCTATCCTCCTTGTATTTCCTGCCTATCCTCCTTGTATTTACTGCCTATCCTCCTTGTATTTACTGCCTATCCTCCTTGTATTTACTGCCTATCCTCCTTGTATTTACTGCCTATCCTCCTTCTATTTCCAGTCTATACTCCTTGTATTTCCTGCCCATCCTCCTTGTATTTCCAGTCTATACTCCTTGTATTTCCTGCCCATCCTCCTTGTATTTCCAGTCTATACTCCTTGTATTTCCTGCCTATACTACTTGTATTTCCTGCCTATCCTCCTTTTATTAGACCAACTCCCCTTTAATTTCCTGCCAGTCAGTAAACTGTTAATTATCATTCATCCTGCCTACCTTTATCTTCTTGTGTTTCTTGCCTATCCGCTAGAAATTTCCTGTCCAGGATGCGGGATGGGCTGTGTGAGGTGCTAAAACCTGAGTGAATATATATTTACATTTTCAATTAGAACCTAGTGTTAAGTATACAATGAGTATACACTCACCACTCAACACTAATATTTATTCTTTAATAACATTTTATTATTTTCCAGAACTGTCTAACCTTCTATCTATCTATCTATCAAACTATCTACCTGCATCAAAGACTATCTATCTATCTATCCAACTATCTACTTGCATCAAAGACTATCCATTTATCTAGCCAACTATCTACATGCATCAAAGAATATCTATCTATCTATCAAACTATCTACTTGCATCAAAGACTATCTATCTATCTATCTATCCAACCATCTACCTGCATCAAAGACTATCTATTAATCTATGTATTTTGAATGTAGGGTGTAGGGATAATGTGCAGGGGTCAATATAATTCCCTTTTCAATCCCATTTGGGATTGACAAATTTGAAAGAAATGGGGGCAAATTCTTTAAATGGGGGCAAATTTTTTTATATGATAATTTAAAAAAAAATTGGGGGCATTTTTTTTAAAAATTGGGGGCATTTTTTTCAAATTGGGGGCAATGGGGGCAAATGTGTTAGTGGAATTTGAAAAAAAAATTTTAACTGGGGGCATTTTTTTTAAAAATTGGGGGCATTTTATTTAAAAATTGGGGGCAATGGGGCAAATGTGTGAGTGGAATTTGAAAAAAAAATTTTAACTGGGGGCATTTTTTTTAAAAATTGGGGGCATTTTATTTAAAAATTGGGGGCAATGGGGCAAATGTGTGAGTGGAATTTGAAAAAAAAATTTTAACTGGGGGCATTTTTTTTAAAAATTGGGGGCATTTTTTTTCAAATTGGGGGCAATGGGGCTAATGTGCTAGTGGAATTTGAAAAAAAAATTTTAACTGGGGGCATTTTTTTTAAAAATTGGGGGCAAAAAATTATTTTGGGATCGAGAAAATCAACTTTTTTGGGAATTATATTGACCCCTGCTTTATATATATATAAATATGTATCTTAAGTATTAAACTGTTTGAACAGTAAGCTGTAATCATTTTCTCACAATTTGACATATTCACCATAAATTATTTACTTTTCTTTATTATACTTTTTGTCGGCGTTTTATGTAAAAAACAGATATCCTAGTAAGTTTAAAGCTGGTTATAAACCAAGACGCAATATTTCAAATATTTCTATCGTATTGGTTAGTTCGGTTAGTCCATGCGTTGGTGTATATACATAAGTTCTAAATTAAGTAAATAAAATCTTGTTTTCTATTTTCAGTAATATGAGAGAATTTTAAATATTGAAATTATGAAATAATAGAGTTTTATTTTTTTTATCAAATTAATTATAACTTTGTGAAAAGTTTTCGTAATCTCAGCTTTTCAAGAAAGTTATAAATATAAGTAACCTTGAATTATAAAACTTTAAGGGGCTAGTAGTAGGAACAGTTTCAATTTACTTGTAGTTGACATGATTATCATGTAGTTGATATGATTATCATGTAGTTGATATGATTATCATGTAGTTGATATGATAAGTTGACATGATTATCATGTAGTTGACATGATTATCATGTAGTTGACTTGATTATCATGCAGTTGACATGATTATTATGTTGTTGACATTATTATCATGTAGTCGACATGATTATCATGTAGTTGACATGAATATCATGTAGTTGACATGATTATCATGTAGTTGACATGATTATCACGTAACTGACATGATTATCATGTAGTTGACATGATTATCATGTAGTTGACATGATTATCATGTAGTTGACATTATTATCATGTAGTTGACATGATTATCTGACATGAATATCATGTAGTTGACATGATTATCATGTAGTTGACATGATTATCATTTGAAATACATAATAGCAAGACAAGTAATAGCATTGCCTTTGAACCTGTTAGCAATTATGAATAATTTACAAATACAAAAAAAACCTTTATGGAATTGTTTTTTAGAAATGAAAAAAAAACTTGCATTTCTTGTTAAATTAAAAACTCAATCGATGCTTGTAATTTAGAATAAAAATAATATAATCAGGGTTCAGTCATGTATTTGTTGTCTATTCTGAACCAATGGAAATTGCATGGCTGTATCATCTATCTTTCTCTCTAGCTCATTATCCAATTAGAGATAAATCCTTATATCGGCGCCATAACAGTAAATGGAAATATTTCGTTCTACTGAAACTATAGTGATAGAAAGATAGATGTTACTGCCAAACTATTTCTATTGGTTCAGAATTGACATCAACACATGACTGAAGCCTGATTGGATCGGGCGCTAATGGACTCTGCATACAGGAGTGTGGCACAAATTCCAAAGAAACATGTTCCTTAGCCGTAGGGATAAATTTCGGAGAAACACGTTTTGCGTAGTTCCTAGGGAAAAATTCCAGAGAAACGTATTCCGTAGTCAGCAAGTTTGCAAGTTTGCAATAAGGCCCATTTTAGGAATGGTGTATGTACAAAATCTAATGAAAGTTAAACATAATTAAGAGTTAGTCAGACTTTAAGTAAACACTAACCCACAGCACTGACAGGGCAAATTGTACAATTCTTATATGACAGTGGTATTTTTAGCAAGTTTTAAATTAATTTTGATTAAGAATGTCACTTCAAACTTTTAATATTAATTTTCAGACTATAGCAAGAAAGACGATTAAAATTCATGAAAGTTCAAAGGAACATGTGGGATTAAAATTCGTCAACACTCCCCCCTCCCCGAAAAATTAAATTAAAACGTTGAGCCCGATGTGACACTCAATCCACACTGACGTCTCCTCTCCCCCCAAAACCCCCTTTATTTCCTTATTGTGATAATGAAATAATCTGCAAAAAAATGCAAGTTTGTAAAAATGAAAATAATTATGCGAAACGCAAAATGCAAATATAGCAAAAGGACAAATTACACAAAATTTGACAATTATACATTTTTGAAAAGCTCAATTTCAAATATAATAAAAGTATTTGCTAAATTTTCAAACCCTTTATTTAAATATAAAATATTGAAATACAATGATTGAAATTAGGTATAAATATAGATTTAGTCGAGTGAAGATTGAAATGTGTCCATGATTGTTTAGACTGTTTGTGTCCCATGTTTAATATAGTGTATGTTTCCTAGACAGTATGTTTCCCTATTTTATATGTTTCTCTTGTTTCCTAGATTGCATGTTTCCCTCTTTTATATTTTTCTCTTGTTTCCTAGACTGTATGTTACTTTTGTTTCCTATACTGTATGTGTCCATTCTGTATGTTTCCCTTGTTTCATATACTGTATGTGTTCATTCTGTATGTTTCCCTTGTTTCCTAAACTGTATGTGTCCATTCTATATGTTTCCCTTGTTCCCTATACTGTATGTGTCCATTCTGTATGTTTCCTTTGTTTCCTATACTGTATGTGTCCATTCGGTATGTTTCCCTTGTTTCCTATACTGTATGTGTCCATTCTGTATGTTTCCCTTGACATGAATATCATGTAGTTGACATGATTATCATGTAGTTGACATGATTATCATGTAGTTGACATGATTATCATGTAGTTGACATGATTA
>NW_019398069.1:11109-26172 GCF_000591075.1 Eurytemora carolleeae
TCTTGATCCGTCCACCCCTCCCCTATTTTCTCCCTCTCTTGATCCGTCTACCCCCTCCCCCTTCTTTCTCCCTCTCTTGATCCGTCTACCCCCTCTTTAAATTAAAGAAATGTCTATCAGGTTTGAAATGGATTTTTTCATGATGAAAATAGCAAAAATTTCTGAATAGAATTTTTTATATATCTTTTGAATATTTCAACTTCTTTCTCATTAATTAACTTATTCAGGATTTTTTGTACTTAATTATCAAAAATAGTAAGATTTTGTAACTTTTTTCTAAAAGATTTGACAAGTTTCCGCTGAGTTCAAAACAAATTGATAATAAATACAGATATATATATATAAAACGTTTTAAAAAGACATTCTAATTTTTTATCTCCAGAACTTTCGTAAAGGGAATGTTGATGTAATTGTCCCTCCATTTCAAGAGTTAAGTGCTCGAGTCTGAAAAGAAACCTTGACTAATGGATAATATAATGGAGTAATTCTTGTTTTTCGTTGCTAACAATGTATGACTTTAAATTGCAGTAATAGTGAGTTTTGTATGAACGCAGCAGACAATATTTATCTGATTTCAAAATAGAAAATACGACAGTATCTTTCTTATTTTTAATTCTTAAAAGGTTCCATTTAAAAAATACTGTTTTATCTGTAATACAGATTTAAGAATTATAAGAATAAAAAAATCCATTTTTCTATCTTTCTTTTAACTTTTATCGGTTTTAATGTTTTAACTCTTTTTCAGATAAAAGATGTTTTGAAGAATAATGAGTTGTTGTTGTAACAACAAAGTGGAGGATGAGGAGGTGGTCAATTTTTTTATAATATATTGTATCGGCATTTCATATAGAAAAGTAAAGCATTGGAAATACTGGGATTGGTTTCCGCCTCATCATTGGCTATATTTGAATACTACGATTGGTTTCCACCTCATCATTGACTATATTTGAATACTGGGATTGGTTTCCGCCTCATCATTGACTATATTTAAATACTGGGATTGGTTTACGCCTCATCATTGGCTATATTTGAATACAGGGATTGGCTTCCGCCTCATCATTGGCTATATTTGAATACAGGGATTGGTTTCCGCCTCATCATTGGCTATATTTAAATAAATGTTTAAAAGTACGGCATTTAAAAAGTGATTTTCGTCGTTTCCACACTAGATTAAAGCTGACGACCGTTAGGCTCAAGTTTTGACTTTAAATACTTCAATGAAAATGAAAACACCTCCAATTCTGGAATGTAAACAGATCCATTTCACTTAATTAGTTGGGTTTTAAGCTATAATGTTAAATTTATTTTCTTTATAATTGAATAAAATACTCTTGCTTAAAAATCGTCTTTCTATTCCTCAGTTTTATGGGTCTCACTGTCCTGCTAACATTATCATCTTAAAATCAAATTAATTACATTTTTATATATTTTCATATATTTCTATCATCTAGATATATAAAAGTTGAAACATATATTTTTATTTTATATGTATACGCAGCATTTAATGTACTTGTACATCCAGCATGCTTTTGTCTAGTTTACAAGAAGTATTTTACTGTACTGTACAGTGTATATAACCCTGTATTGTACAGGAGGAGGAGCTGGAGGGACCGATGGAGAATAGAAGTTGTACAGATGTTATTTTCTTGATTCTCTTCATAGCGTACATTATTGGAATGGTTAGTATACAATTTCATTCATTAACTAGGACTTGAGCCACGTGGTTTATTTAAGAAACTACTTGCACATACACCCATGAAACCAATTCAAATATTAATATCAAATCAAAAGACGTCACAATACGAAGCATATCGTCACAAAACATGTCAAACGACAAAAAATACCAAGATTAGATATAAAACATATCAAACAAAAAATATATCTAAGCATAAAAAATATCAAGATACAAAACACATCCACATGAAAACTTACCAAACAAAAAATATATCTAAGTAGAAAAAATATCTGAGGAAAACACATTTATTAAACAGTTAATATCTCACATAGTTAGAGAAAAAATGACCGTAAAAATCAAAATACAAAACATATCCAAATGCAAGAAAAAATCATAATTCAAAATTGGCAATTGTTCCTCTGAGAGCGAACGTCAGTTGCTTTTGCGCTTTCACTTTCCCAGTCTTGATGGATCCATGATTTTTGAGATTTTTTATTAAACTTCCCGGATTTTGTTCTTTCCACATTTTAGAAAATAAGAAGAAAAGGAAGTCTCAAAAAAATCTGTCGGAATGTTTTCTTTNAGAAGAGGCGTTAGATGGCAGTCATAATGCATGCTCAACAAATATAGCATGCCGTGCCAGTACGATTACAGCCTATATAGCTGGGCGTACCAGATTCGATAAAGCAGTCTTTTTAATCTATTTTATGACCTAAAAACCTTTCTAAACAAACAACTTTGAAAAAAAGAACTTGAAACAAATTGCCCTGTGATTATACTGTATTATTGTAATGTACAATATGTATTTTGTGAATATGTATCTCAGCGCATTTTCTTTAGCTGTGATTAAAATCATGTTAGATACATATGAGTAAGTTGTGCTTAAAAGGCTATGTCTATTCGATGAAAAAGATTAAAATATTTCAGATAATTCTTTTCGGATATGGAGTAGCGACAGGGGATCCAAACAGAATCATCAGGCAGAAAACCAAACTAAAAACATTTATTATTTTTATACATTTTTTAAGATTTACCTCCTTCCAAATTAAATTTGCACAGCTCCAAAAAAATCTGAATGTTTATGAAAAGAATTTGCGCGTTGTTCTATCAATTCTATAGTATGTTTTAAATCATAAATTGATTTTGATATATTTATATATTTCACAATTTTAAGTCGGAAAACTCTTATTTCCTAAAACACTAGATCATTTACCAACATATCATACTGTTAAATTATCACTATCAGAGATGGATAAAAGCCGCAATGCCCAATACCCATGTTTGGTTTGATTTGAAGCGGATATGACGTTGCTGGTGACACATGTGGCGCAAAGAACCCGGTTTTGGTGGATGTACCGTACAGTGGGAAAGATCTGACTGGGAAAGGGTAAATACAAACTAACCGAGGGGGTTTAAAATACCATTTAATTGTAAATTTAAAAGTATTAACATACCTTAACAAAAATCTGCATTTTTCCCTTGTCTACAAGAGACTAGAAAGTGTAGATCTAAAAGAGAAGAACAGAAAACAGATGAATGATCAGATAAAAATAAGATACAGTGGTCGGAGAAAAATTTTTTTTTGCACTTTTTAAATTTTGTTAAAAAAATTTAATTCAAAAAAGAATTTAAAAAAAATATATTTACAAAGTTTGAGCTTTAAAATCATTAATATTTTTTATTTTCTGCAAGTTTCATGCAATTTTAAGCAGAAAAAAATAACGAACGTTGCTGTATTTTTAAAAAGTTTATCCGTTCTTTTTTTCAACCGTTGATTTTTTAAAAAGAACTGCTCTTCGTTACCGATCTAAAGTTCAATGACTTTGGCCGTTCGTTAACGAACTATTTTAAAATATATTCTAAATTAATCCTTTTCCAGGTTACTGTTCATAGATCTGGTTCGAACAGCACAAATTCAGGGAGACGCCACCCTATCTTCATACCTGAAAAACCTATCCTTACCCAACACAGATCTGACCAGCACGCTAGTAGATAAAATTCAGTTCTGTATAGAGGGCATGAACCTAGGTAATTACTGTGCTAGTAGATAAAATTCAGTTCTGTATAGAGGGCATGAACCTAGGTAATTACTGTGCTAGTAGATAAAATTCAGTTCTGTCTAGAGGGCATGAACCAAGGTAATTTCTGTGCTAGTAGATAAAATTCAGTTCTGTCTAGAGGGCATGAACCTAGGTAATTACTATGCTATTAGAAAGAATTCAGCTTTGCTGCATGTGCCTGGGTAATTACTACGCTAGTAGATAAAATTCAGTTCTGCCTTGAGGGCATGAACCTAGGCAATTAATAACAACACAGATAGACCATTAGATGTCGTCCTCTCAAGATTCGGTTTTTTTTTGTTCACAATAACCCGGAGGAAGACGCCCAAAAGAGTTCCGATTCAACGCTGCCCGCGCGGAACTTCTTTGGGCTTCTGCCTCAGGGTTATTGTGAATGAAAAACCCCTAAATTCTAAATAGACGACATCTAGTGTTCTATCTGTGTTGTTTTTAACTTATGTTTCCAATCATCATTCTGTCTGAAAACATGAATAAAAGAGTATCCACGTTTAAATTACTTGGTATTACAGTGAGAATCAGAAAACTCTGGAAAAGTGAGACAACTTTTTGACTTATATATAACTTATAAAATGAGACCGAGTAATTGTACAGCAGACTCATTTCACTGAACAAGTTATTTTATTAGTTATTGTTAAACTATTTTTTCAATTGTAACATCATAAAATACACTTAATAATGACTTTAATTTCGCGAAAATGCGAAATGTGAAAATAATTTCACGAAATGTCTGATGTCTCCTAATCGTTCTTAAATCTATATCTATATTTTGTGTTAATCCATCAATTGGGCTCGCAACCTGTTCGCTAAAATTTTGCATTTGTTTTTAACAATTCTGTATTTTTCGCGATTTTTTTTATAGTTTCCATTTTTTTGCGAAATTTTCGAATTTTTTGCGGTCGAACGAAATGCGAAAATTAAGCAAAATGGTCGCTAATTTTTTTTGCAAAAAATGCTAAATTTTCGCGAAACGATTTTTCCTTTTCGTTGGAAACCCTACGGCACCACATTTTCTGGTTCTCATTGAATTAAATTGAAGCAGGGGCCATTCTTATTTTATTTTGGAAAAAAGATTTTCTTCAATTCATGATAATTGGACGTAGATAATGATATTAAACTAATTTTTTCATTGAATCAATTAATCCTTAAAAGCATAAAAATTTCCAAAAATATTAACATTTAAAAACATTGGTGAAATGCGCTTAATTTTTTATTTCCAGATGTTAAATTAAATGTACTTAATTTCTAAAAATAATGAAAAAAAACCTTTTAGTCTTTATAGATAAATGTATTTAGTATATTTTTCCCCATTTTGGAATTTTTTTCAAACGCATTTTGGCCATTTTAACCTCTTGAGTGAAACGGGCGAGGGCGGAAGAAGGGGGAAAATATGATGCACACTTTTTTAAAATCTTTTTTTCTAGGTGGGGAATATCCTCCCCTTTCCTCTCCCCTCACATAAAGCCGCCTGTAGGGCTCCATGAGGTCCCACAAAAATTTTGGGCCCGATCGGTTCAGCCGTTTTGACGTTTATTGGATACAAACAGACAGACAGACAAACAGACAGACAAGCCAAATTTATATATAGATTTAAACTATTGGGAAATAGGCCAAATTTTTTATGTTTTCAGCTTCTATGCTGAGATGAGCCCTAAAAATTAATAAACGATGCAATAAACCTACTTTAATATTTTATTTTGAACTCCATCAATTTGACCGAAAATTGGAATAAACGTGTAATGCCCAAATAGTTGCTCCAGTTCAGTGAACGGAAAATGTCGTCTCCTAAGATAGATCGACAAAAACCTAATATGACGTCACTCTGTCTCTCACCTCTTTAATCAGTGACGTCATATGAGGTTTTTATCTATCTCTGCTAAGGAGACGACATTTTCCGGAAATTGTAGTGCATCCAGAGTGACCAACCTTATTATACAACCTTGGTTCGATGTCGAGCAGTTGAGCGCTTTAATTACAAATTTGACTCTGATTGAAGATTAAATAGCTTGAGTGATTTTCAAATATTTCATTATCAAACGATGGTTTTGCTTCATTTAAGCTTATATATTTTATAATTTTTCACAGTGTAAGGAAAAGCAAAGTTATAGAAATTAAATTTAGTTGTTGCGTATGTTTTCAAAGCCTTAAAACCAAAAAAAATGCTTTATTTATAAGCCTAGAAAACTAAATCAGTAGAATAAAAAAATTGGTTTTTTTTCACCTTGTATTCAGGTGGAAGTGTAAACACAACCAGCAGAAGAAAAAGAGAAACCATTTTGAGGTAATCCATTAAAAAAAAAACTTATTTTTTTTCTCTAAACCTGCTCTCAAAAATATTTTCAAAACGTGATGATGATGTATTTTATAATCGAAATATTGAAAATATGTGAAAATAAAGTTATTTTGTATTTACGTCCTAAAAATAGTCACCATTTCAATAAAAACTTTTAATTTTATATAAAAGGCACGTTAACTTCTCTATGATTTCTCGCAACACAAGCATAAAGAAATTTAGCCTTTGCAACAAACTCTAATTTATTCTTATTCCTATATCTTTGCAACCCAATGTCGTAGACCTTAGATATTTCAAACCATTAATTCTATTTCGTTAAATAGTCTGAAAAGTTTAAAATATCAAAGGTTTACACTATCAGGTTGCAAGGATAATGGGATTAGAAAATTTAAGACCCTTTGATTAGTTCAGAGATTCAAGGCATGGGCACAATATCCACAACAGAAACTTTTAGTTTGAAGCGATTAAGTACTTCTCTAAATCCGAGAAAACAGTTGACTAAAGATTTTTGAAACTTTTCCACCCTGTATCCTCAAAGATATACAAAAAAGTAAAGCCATTGCATTTACAGGGTGGTGAGTTAAAAAAAAGCGGCGTCTGGTGCAAAATTGTATCTTTTTTGTGCAACGCTTTTTTTTGAGTTGTATGGTATTTTTAAAAATATTGTTTGGAATTTTTTTTTTGTACTCCGATGGGCCAAACAAAAATCCGCGAAATTTTTTTCTTTAAATTCAAATGTTCAGAAATGCAAAAATGTGTATTTATATGATTTTTATCAAATTCTGAAATTTTATCAATAATGAAACAATGAATCACAGAAAATTCGGAAAATTGTAAAAAGAAAATTCGCAATTTACCCACTTTTGCAGATTTTTTTTCCAAAAATCTCAAAAGCATAAAGAAAGATCAAATAGATCAGTTTTTGCAAAGCTATGTACTATGTAGTAGCGGAATCATCATGTCGACTTGACTTCTCGAGGAAAACATCAAAATAAGGAAAAAATTGCATCAACTTAAGCTTTCTTTTTAAAATTAAGATCTCATAAAAAATGTAAAATAAAATAAATAGATAAAAAAAGATGATTATACTAAATGGCTTTCACCGATTTCGGCCAAACTAAAAACCTTAAAACAATATTTAAACCTTAAAATGTCGATGAATGGTAACTTGGTATATCAAAAAAAATTTAATCTAAAAATTCTGAAAATTTAATTTTTTCCCCTCCCGGATATCAATTACTATAATTTTCTTATCGTACTGAATTATTATAAAATTAGCATATAAACCGATTATACCGTTATCTTGAAATCTTATAAATGTATAAACTTAAAAAACAATAATTTCTCTGCATAAAGAACAAATATTATTTTGCTAAATATTTATATTTTTATCAAGTTTTCAAAACTTTTTTGTAGAATTTCTTAATTGAATCTTATTTTTAAATATAATAAAAGAATCGGGTGCTTGCCACAAACTCTGATTTTCTGAATAGTATATCTTTGCATCCAAATGTCGTATACTTAGATGTTTCAATTTTCAAACTAATGAATTCTGTTTGATCAAATAATATAAGTTTGAAATATCAAAGATTTTCACCATCAGGTTGCAAAAACATATACTCGTCGTATTTTTTAGATGTTCTGTTTTCGAATTTAATGAATTTAAGCCGCGTGTCAAATCCTCCAAAAATCAGTTTCAATTGAGCGCCGGCTTAAATCTTGAAAAATTGAATACAATATATTAAGTAAAACCAACCATACTTGAGCCTCTGGGCCTGGCCCCCAGATATTAATAATATATTTTGATGATCTAAAAATCATTAACCACGTTAAACTGAAGTTAAGAAGATGAGTTTTTGCCACAAACTCTGATTTTCTAATCTCTATATCTTTGTAATCCAATGTCGCAGACCTATAGATATTTCGAACTATTAATACTTATAGATAAAATAATCTAAGTCTGAAATATCAAAGGTTTGAACCATCAGGTTGCTAAGATATTGGGATCAGAAGATTTGAGTTTGTGGCAAAAACTCAATTGATTTGTTTCAATTAGAACTTTTCTTATTGTATTTTGACATATAACCGGATAACTTTAAGAGCTTCTAGAGCTCCCACAATTTTATCAGTAATGTCGAATAATATTTGACCCTCTTCTAGGTTACAGTGTACCATTTTGTTCTGTCTAGGTTACAGTGTACCATCTTGTTCTGTCTAGGTTACAGTGTACCATCTTGTTCTGTTTAGTATGTTCCCATTGTAAGTCGACTACTGGATAATTCTACCGAAGTTGTTTTACTTCTGGGACAAAACAGCAGTTTTAAGATTTACAAAACATCAAAATGTAAGTTAATGTTTAACGAAGAAATTTAGGTTAAATCAAGTTGAAAAAAGTTTTTTTCCGACATTTTTTTATTCCTGCATTGTACTTAACATCATTTCTTTTATACCTGCATTGCACATAACAGCCTTTTTTATACCTGCATTGTACTTAACAGCCTTTTTTATACCTGCATTATACTTAACAGCCTTTTATATACCTGTATTGTACTTAACAGCCTTTTTTATACCTGCATTGCACTTAACAGCCTTTTTTATACCTGTAATTGCACATAAAAGCCTTTTTTATACCTGCATTGCTGTACATAACATCATTTTTTATACCTGCATTGTACTTAACAGCCTTTTTATAACTGCATTGCACTTTACAGCCTTTTTTATACCTGCATTGCACTTAACAGCCTTTTTTTACCTTCATTGTACTTAACAGCCTTTTTTTATACCTGCATTGCACTTAACAGCCTTTTTTAATCCATGCATTGCTGTACTTAACATAATTTTTTTTATACCTGCATTGTACTGAACAGCCTTTTTTACACCTGCATTGTACTTAACAGCCTTTTTTATACCTGCATTGCACTTAAAAGCCTTTTTTATACCTGCATTGCACTTAACAGCCTTTTTCTTATACCTGAATTGAATTTAACATTATTTTTATACCTGCTACTTAACAGCCTTTTTCTTATACCTGAATTGCACTTAATAGATTTGAATCTTAGTTTGAGAAAGCGTTATTATTCTATGTCCACGTAGGAAACTCGGGGAAGGAATTGAGTCTTAGGCACAAACTCAAATTTCAAATCCCTTTATCTTTGTAGCCCAATGTCGTAGGCCTTAGATATTTCAAACTATCAATTCTGGTAGAATAAATGATCAAAGTTTAAAATATGAAAGGTTTACACCATGCATCTAGTTGTTAAGATATAGGGGTTATAAAGTTTGAGTTTGTGACAAAGACTCAATTCCTTTAGAGAGGAATTGAGTCTTTGCCACAAACTCTGATTTTCTAATCACTTTATCCTTGCATCACGGTTTTGCAGACCTTCGAAATTTCAAACTATGATTTCTGCTAGATTACATAATCTAAGTTTAAAACATCAAAGGTTTACATGATCAGTTAGCAAAGATACAGGGATTTTTACATTTGTGTTTGTGGCAAAGACTCAATTCCCCAGAGCATAAAACACGTGGACTTTCACTATTTTGGCAAAAATTAGTTTTAGTTCTATTAATCCGTTTGATATACAGATTAGTTTTCAAAGTTCAAAGGTTCCAACTGCAAAATCTTGATGGTATGGGTTATCACAACGTTATACCGACATTGGCTTAGTTTTCCCTAAACTAATTTTAACCCCCCCCCCCTCCCTTCATTTTCTCTTTGGTATCAAGCAAGGCTTCTTTAACTGCTTCAATGTTATATTTGATTGTTATCAGTCAGATCTAGAAAATTCGCCGATTTGTCTGTTTTTACTTTTCACAACTGAATTTGGAAAATTAACCCTATAAAGGCTAGGGGGTCTGAATCTATGTATAGCCTGGGGGAGGGGTGTTTGGCGCCCCCCCCCCTCTTGAAAAAGACCTTAGAGAATAGGTATAGGGTTGAAATGCATGTTCATAGCCCAACTCTCATAGAAAAAAAATTATACCGATAACTTTAATACTTTGGGTGCTAGGGAGGATTGAAGAAATGCCTAAAAAAGGGTCAAACATGTTTGCTTTTTTTGTTTTAAACAAATATCACACTGTGACACATGTTTCTACATGCATTTTCAAGGGCTTTTCAAAAATATAGTTTTTAGGTCTGTAGCTTTAGTCACAAAAAAGTTATGGGCTATTTTAGAAATTTTTTTTTTCACAGACAGGACTTTTTTCCGCCCTGTACCCTACCCTGTAAATTAAAAAAAAAATAACAAAATATCCTTTAAATTACTATTCATTAAAAGCCAAAAGTCACAAAATTTCACGGTGATAGTGTCAAAAATGAGAGTGCTAGGACCAAAAAAAAAAAAAAAAAAAAGCCTGTTTAGGGAATATTTGAATACTACGATTGGTTTCCGCCTCATCATTGACTATATTTGAATACTGGGATTGGTTTCCACCTCATCATTGGCTATATTTAAATACTGGGATTGGTTTCCGCCTCATCATTGGCTATATTTAAATACTGGGATTGGATTCCGCCTCATCATTGACTATATTTAAATATTGGGATTGGTTTCCGCCTCATCATTGGCTATATTTGAATACTGGGATTGGTTTCCGCCTCATCATTGGCTATATTTAAATACTGGGATTGGTTTACGCCTAATCATTGGCTATATTTAAATACTGGAATTGGTTTCCTCCTAATCATTGGCTATATTTAAATACTGGGATTGGTTTACGCCTCATCATTGGCTATATTTGAATACTGGGATTGGTTTCCGCCTCATCATTGGCTATATTTGAATACAGGGATTGGTTTCCGCCTCATCATTGGCTATATTTGAATACAGGGATTGGCTTCCGCCTCATTATTGGCTATATTTAAATAAATGTTTAAAAGTACGGCATTTAAAAAGTGATTTTCGTCGTTTCCACACTAGATTAAAACTGACGACCGTTAGGCTCAAGTTTTGACTTTAAATACTTCAATGAAAATGAAAACACCTCCAATTCTGGAATGTAAATAGATCCATTTCACTTAATTAGTTGGGTTTTAAGCTATAATGTTTAATTTATTTTCTTTATAATTGAATAAAATACTCTTGCTTAAAAATTGTCTTTCTATTCCTCAGTTTTATGGGTCTCACTGTCCTACTAACATTATCATCTTAAAATCAAATTAATTACATTTTTAATACTTACATTTTTATCATCTAGATACATAAAAGTTGAAACATATATTTTTATTTAATACGTATATGCAGCATTTAATGTACTTGTACATCCAGCATGCTTTTGTCTAGTTTACATGAAGTATTTTACTGTACTGTACAGTGTACATAACCCTGTATTGTACAGGAGGAGGAGCTGGAGGGACCGATGGAGAATAGAAGTTGTACAGACGTTATTTTCTTGATTCTCTTCATAGCGTACATTATTGGAATGGTTAGTATACAATTTCATTCATTAACTAGGACTTGAGCCACGTGGTTTATTTAAGAAACTACTTGCACATACACCCATGAAACCAATTCAAATATTAATATCAAATCAAAAGACGTCACAATACGAAGCATATCGTCACAAAACATGTCAAACGACAAAAAATACCAAGATTAGATATAAAACATATCAAACAAAAAATATATCTAAGCATAAAAAATATCAAGATACAAAACACATCCACATGAAAACTTACCAAACAAAAAATATATCTAAGTAGAAAAAATATCTGAGGAAAACACATTTATTAAACAGTTAATATCTCACATAGTTAGTGAAAAAATGACCGTAAAAATCAAAATACAAAACATATCCAAATGCAAGAAAAAATCATAATTCAAAATTGGCAATTGTTCCTCTGAGAGCGAACGTCAGTTGCTTTTGCGCTTTCACTTTCCCAGTCTTGATAGATCCATGATTTTTGAGATTTTTTATTAAATTTCCCGGATTTTGTTCTTTCCACATTTTAGAAAATAAGAAGAACAGGAAGTCTCAAAAAAATCTCAAAAATGTTTAATTTTTTATTTAAAAGTGAAAATTTATTTCAATTCAAAAAGCTTAGTTTGATATGTTTTTTGATATGATTAGCTGCCCTAGCTGGTGTTTTTGCATTCATATCCCCCCCGCGAAACTTGCATTTTATCCAAAAAATACCTCAAAATTTTGCTCTTTATTCATGTTTTTCTTTTATTGATTATTTCTTTAATATACTTCAATTTTAATTGAGTAATGAATGAGTAATACAACTCCTGAATACCAAAATTAACAGTTTTCGAAAGAAAAGAAATAATTCCAAAACATCAAATAAAAACGTTTTCTCTACTCCAATTAAAAAAAAGAATGGCAGATAAGTTATTTATGTTTGGTGCTGACGCAAGTATCATGTTAATATTTTCATTTTAATTGTTCTCCAATTACTGAAGATTTTTTATACTTTTTGAATGAAGGAAAAACAAACGAATTTTTTTTCCTCATTTTACAGATTTTTACACTTTTTTATACGTTGTTAAATTATATTTGAAAAGCACAGCAGGATAGAGAAAATATAAAAAATTGCAATTTGAAATTAAAAAAATTAAAAAACGCCGTTTTGTTGGTTTGTTACCGTTATATGGTACCTCTCACATTTGTACTTTTCGAGCCTTTTGAGCCTTGGAACAGAAAAACTGTTGAAGTTTTATCCAAATTTTATTTAAAATGAAAATATTTTCCATGAATATCTGAAGAAAGTTATCGCAAAAAAAAGATTTATAGATTTTTTTCAATGTTTTACCCTAAACAGGCTGGAGGAGGGGGGGGGTTTGGCACCCCCATTGTAGTTTTTTTGTTATAGCACTCCCATTTTTAACATTATAACCGTGAAATTTTGTGACTTTTAATGAATATTAATTTAAAGCATTTTTTGTTAAATTTTTTTTTTATTTATATGGTAGGGTTTAGGGCGGAAAAGAGTACGGTCTGTCAAAAAAATTTAAAATAGCCTATAACTTTTTTGTTACTAAAACTACAGATCTAAAAACTACATTTTTAAAAAGCGCTTGAAAAAATTCATGTAGAAACTTCTGTCACACTTTGATATTTGTTAAAGAGAAAAACTTATTTTTTCTTCATTTTTTTGGCCCATTTTTAGGCATTTTTTCCACCCTCCCTAACATACAAACTATTAAAGTTATAGATCTAATTTTTTTTAGCTGGCCTTGAAAAATTGGGCTATGAATAGGTATAGGGTTGAAATAACCCTATACCCATTCTCTAGGGGGGGGGGCGCCAAACGCTACCCCCCAGGCTATGCATAGATTCAGACCCCCCAGCCTTTACAGGGTTAAAATATATAGATAGAATATTTAAAATAAAAAATAAAAATGAAAAAAGTGATTGTATTAATAGACCAAATTCGTGAAATTTTAGATCGGAAAAAAATGGAAGATCGAAAAGTGTAAACATTCTGAAAACATTACAAATTTTCTACCCTTGAAAAGGGATTAGTTGGAACAAGAGGCGTTAGATGGCAGTCATAATGCATGCTCAACAAATATAGCATGCCGTGCCAGTACGATTACAGCCTATATAGCTGGGCGTACCAGATTCGATAAAGCAGTCTTTTTAATCTATTTTATGACCTAAAAACCTTTCTAAACAAACAACTTTGAAAAAAAGAACTTGAAACAAATTGCCCTGTGATTATACTGTATTATTGTAATGTACAATATGTATTTTGTGAATATGTATCTCAGCGCATTTTCTTTAGCTGTGATTAAAATCATGTTAGATACATATATGAGTAAGTTGTGCATAAAAGGCTATGTCTGTTCAATGAAAAAGATTAAAATATTTCAGATAATTCTTTTCGGATATGGAGTAGCGACAGGGGATCCAAACAGAATCATCAGGCAGAAAACCAAACTAAAAACATTTATTATTTTTATACATTCTTTAAGATTTACCTACTTTTTTGTTGTAAAAATTCCAATTTGGACTGTGCTCCAAGATTAACAGATTGATGCCGAGCAGCTTCAAAAATATAATTTGCACAGCTCCAAAAAAATCTAAATGTTTATGAAAAGAATTTGCGCGTTGTTCTATAAATTCTATAGTATGTTTTAAATCATAAATTGATTTTGATATATATATATATTTCACAATTTTAAGTCGGAAAACTCTTATTTCAGAAAACACTAGATCATTTACCAATTCATATAATGTTAAATTATCACTATCAGAGACGGATAAAAGCCGCAATGCCCAGTACCCATGTTTGGTTTGGTTTGAAGCGGATATGACGTTGCTGGTGACACATGTGGCGCAAAGAACCCGGTTTTGGTGGATGTACCGTACAGTGGGAAAGATCTGTCTGGGAAAGGGTAAATACAAACTAACCGAGATGGTTTAAAATACCATTTATTTTAAATTTACAAATATACCTTTACAAAAATCTGCATTTTTCCTTCCCTTGTCTACAAGAAACTGGAATGTGTGGATCTAAAAGAGAAGAACAGAAAACAGATGAATGATAAGATAAAAAGAAGATACAAGGGTCGGAAAAAAATTTTTTTTGCACTTTTTAAATTGAAAAAAAAGAAATTAATTCAAAAATGAATTGTTAAAAAAATTTCTTTGCAAAGTTTGAGCTCTAAAATCATTTTATTATCATCCTGTATGTTTTTTCAAGGCGTTCATTAATAGTTTATTAAAACAACGTCAAATCATGTAAAAATACCAAAATACATTAATTCTATTATTTAAAAAATATTTTTTTTATTTTCTGCAAGTTTCATGTAATTTTTAGCAGAAAAAAATATCTAACGTTGCTGTTTTTAAAAGTTTACCCGTTCGTTTTTTTTCAACCGTTAATTTTTTATTAAGAACTGCTCTTTAGTCACCGATTTAAAATTCATGTCTTTGGCCGTTCGTTAACAAACTTATATAATATATATTCTAAATTGATCCTTTTCCAGGTTACTGTTCATAGATCTGGTTCGAACAGCACAAATTCAGGGAGACGCCACCCTATCTTCATACCTGAAAAACCT
>NW_019398070.1:0-5888 GCF_000591075.1 Eurytemora carolleeae
AAAAATAAGATACACAGGAGGAGATTGATGATGATGTAAGATTAGAATAATTAGTAGATAATTCTTATTTGTTCATCTATTTGAGATAGGTAGACCATAATTTATAAACTCAAGATCACGATTAACCTATCAAAATGCTAAAAATTGTTCAACACTCTTAGTCAAAGAGTTATTCAGGAAACAGGTTTTCCTGAAACTTTGCGTTTTTCAAATATTTTTCGTACATTAATTTGTTGATATGAAAATGGGGTAGCATGTGTATTGTGTATTGTGTATTTCAAATATGTAAAAAAAATCCGTTTTACCTCGGGAAATAAGTTATAAATGTTTCCGGAAAGTGTTAAGTTTTCTTTTTTCATTTTCTAAGTTAGTAATAGTGTAATTTGAAAAAAAAATTGGCCTTTGGGACAGAAAATGAAAGTTTTGGATGGAAAATGAAAATGTGGGACAGAAAAAGAAACCAAATAAAAGAAAGGAGTAGTTGAATTTTAAAATTGTGTCTGGATTGTGGGATGAAAAATGAATTATTGTGACAAAAAATGAAATTGAAGGGACAAAAAAATGAAACTATCAGGAAAGAAAGTTACAGCATTAGGACAAAAAATGAAATTAAAATTTAATATGTAAAGAGGAGACTAGTGGAATTAGGAAAATTGGATTTTGTTTTGAGACAAAAAATGATTTTTTTTGGGAAAGAAAATGAAATTGCAGGCAACAGAAAATAAAATGTTTAGGACAAAAAAATATCTTAGGGACAGAAAATTTAATTTCTGGGACAGAAAATTAACCTTTTGAGGTAGAAAATGAAGTATTGGGGACAAAAAATGAAAGTTTTGGGACTGAAAATAAAATCAGCTTCTGTCAATGTGAAAAAGTTTATTGGAATTTGAAATATGTTTCTGGGGGTTGGGACAGAAAATGAATATTTGGGATGAAAATTAAAACAACTCTTTGTGTAAGAAAGCAGACTAGTGAAATAATAAATATTTTTACATGGGTTGGGATAGAAAATGAATCCTTGGGACGGAAAATGAAAGTATTGGGACAGAAAATGAAATCAACTTCTGTTAGTAGTTGAATTGTTTGGAGAATAGAGATATTGAAATTTACAACATCATTTTCAGGTCACCCTCCTGAGATAAATTGAAATTTTTTCCACCTGAGGGAATTCACATTTTATGCAATGCTTATTGCTTCAGTTGCAGCTGTAGTATTCTCTTACTACTAAAAATGTGTAATGAATTGGCAAACTTAAATTAGCAAACTTTGATAAGATCACACTTCAAGTTATTCTACTTGTATTAGATCTATTATCTTTGCAACCTGACAACATTGCAGATCGGGTTATTTCCAATATTCGGACCTAACCCTCATTCGTTGCTGTTATCTTTGCAACCTGGCAATATTATACTTTGGGCTATTTCTATCATGCAAAGTAAGCCTTTATACAATTATTTGCTCGTGCAATAATTAACACCCAAATTAATAAACTTATCTTCTACAATGTTAACACATTTATTTACATAATCATAAATGCATACATAACATTATATAAAGATAGAGATAACTAGATGGTTTAATGATCAGCCATGGTTTCTTTACAACTCCCCCTCCTCCCCTAGTAGCTCCCTCAGTTAGTTTATCCAATCTGAAGTGTAGAACTACTATATTTGCTAATCCATCCATCATGTATTTATCATCTCTATTCCAGGATGCTGGTCAGCCCGCTCCTGTAATCTGTGGAGCAGCTTCCCAACCTGGACATAAATCCTGGAGCATACCTCATCCCTGTTAGCTTCGGGATGAAGTCTAAACTCCCGCTCCCAGGCCTTCCTTGCATCCCATGCATTGACGTTGGGGTCTACAAGGGGCTCTTGGGTGCTTGTGTCCTTCATAGTAGAGGACACCATACTCTCCAGCTCCTGGTTCAACTCTGCTAACTTATCCATCACCTCCTGCATGGTTCGCACCAGGACATCAGTCTCCTTCTCCATATCTTCATCTATAGCAGCTTCATTGGTGTAAGCTGGATTTGTCTCCTTCTAAGTAGCTCGTCCAGAAAGGTTCCCTCTGTATGCTATCTGTGCGCTGTATGTAGCACAGGACCCAGAGCGGTAGTGTGCAGAAGACTTGTGTCTACTGATCTCTGGCATCCAGTTGAATATAAGGGACTGTTCACTCATATTAAGAACAATCCGAAATACAACACAGCCGAGTCACAGAATGGTTAGGTGCTATTCACATCAGCTTTGCTCTGCATATCCGAGAGCCCTGTGTGGAGGAAGCCATGACTCAAATTATTAGACAACAGAGTACTGAACATTAGAGCTGGGCAAGTTCTAACTTGTTATTAATCGACCCATTCCATCTAGAATAAGGGTCATTAGCTAGATTGCTCTGTCCTTGTTTACTTTTTTTACATTCGTTTTGTTCCGTTCTTTGTGCTCTTAGTTGAAAAGGTTTCCATACTCCTGCTGTTCCCTTCTTTATACTCAAATAATTATATTCATGAAATTTCTTCTTTTCACACTGTTTTTAGGTCAAAAACACTTGAGGTTAAGAAAAAACCATTATTATTATTTTAATCCCCCACCACCTCATTTTACCACTGTTTTTATTTCAATATGTACGCTTGAAATACTATGTAAATGCATCTACAGTTTGCAAGCTGGCACTGGGAAGGTTAGAATATAGCAACCAGTAGATGGGCCTTTATTTAGTCAGGGGGCACTGAGCAAATTTAACACCTTAAAAAAAAAAAAAAAAAAAAAAATAAGAATAAGAGAAACAGAANCGACTGTGAAGACTGGGCTACCGTCTAAAATGCAACATCCAGGAGCCTCAAAGCCAACAACTCTCAATTTTGTATTGCGGTGCAAATTCAATGGGTAACCCTAATATGCCGCAGAACTTGGAAAGAGTATAAATCCTGGGCAAGAACAGGGTTCCTTCCTTAAAGAAGTCCCTCATTACTCTCCCTTCCTACCTACTCCTATCTGTTGAAATGCATGAATAGGACTTTTTCATTAGTAAAAGTGTTGTCATTACAAGTTTATGTTAATTTCTAGTTTGAAAGGGAATCTTCCATTCCAATCAAATAAAGAAAATGAAATATTAATTCTTGAGGGGCACCAAGCACCCTCAATTCTAGGTTCACACTAAAACCGCACGAACACACACTAAACAATCACACAAACATCTTTTCTTCCTATCTCACCTTACAAAACAAGATAAGAATGAATTAGTGAGAAGTATATTTAGTTTAAGATCTAAAGTAGGATTGCATGTTTAGAATAGATTCCTCTTTACTCCTTCCATTCTTCTTTATACTAGATCTCTCATTCCTCTTTCCTCATATCTTTCATTCCTGATTTAATAGTTCTTGTTCGGATCTTCATGGTTCGTCCGTGTATACATATATCCTTGTTGTCCTTTGTTTATTCTTCTTCTCTATTCAGACTCATTTCTCGTTTAACTAAATATAAAATGTTATAAATGTTGTGAACTGTTTATTTTTAGATAACATGTATTTAATAATGATAAGTGAATACTGTTTTTAACTTATGTTTTGAGCCCTCCCTTTTTTATCTAAATGAACACAGAAACTTTAGGGGTCCTTTAAGGGTTCAAGAAAATACCAAGTCTCATCTAGCAGTTCTATGTATGACCCGGAGCTGAAAGTACGAGGTCTAGACTCGTACCAGGCTGGAAAAAAGAGAAGGACGTACGAACCATTGAAATCTCCAGTCTAAAACAACCCCCTAGAGAAATCCAATCCTCCTCATTCTTACCTCTCCTAGCCAATCACCGGCCTACCCCCTGATATTTTAGCTTGATATGAAACCATCTACTTACTAATAAATCTCACTATAAAACCCCTATAGAGTGTTATTTACAATTCCAGTTAATGTATCAATTTCCCTAAAATATGTCAGACTCTAAATTAATAAGGGAATTAATTTACTGATACACTGTCACATTTAACATTTGGAAATGATTTTAGAGTGGAGGAATGTTGTTGGATCCATCTGTAAGACCATGCTAGGGGGAACTAGGATTTATACACAAAACTCGTACATAATGAAACTCAAAGGAACAGTTGCAAAAACTCTAATAATCCACCTTGTCCATCTACCCTCCTCCTGACCTTAAAGCAGGCTGATCAACTGTGTGCAAGGTCTACCATTCCCGGACCTTCAAGGCCCTCAACTTGCTGTTAAGATTACATCAGGCATACTGGGACAACTACTATGGAACAGACAGATTAGTGAAGGGGGGGGGGAAGTGGGGGAAGGTTTTAATTATTTATACTGAACATATCCTGATTAATTTATTTTTAAAACACATAAAAATTCCTATAAAAAAGATGTGTCTGGAGCTGGTAAATATTGTTCAGTTGTTTTTGTTTCAATATTTTTTGAATTGTTTGATATTTGGCCAAAAAACTGATATTTTAGGACTCTAATAACAGTTTTTTTGGCCTATAATTTATCAAATACAAATGTTTCAAGACATATCTTTTAGTACAATTATCTATGTAATTTTTCAAAATTAGCCGGTCATGATGGATGATGCTCAAACAACAACAAGAAAATGGTAATTTAGAAAAACAGAAACCCCATAATAATTACAGCTGCTATCATCTATTCAGCACACCAGAGCAATGGTAATCAACACTTAGTTTACATCTGCATTAACCATGCAGACCACTTGGCATTAACTTGCATTCCTCTCTAGGAGTAATTAGTTATTAATTATCATCCCTGCTATAGATTGTCTCCTGAGTGGTAATCACCATCCAATCAGGGGACTGATTAGTCTCCTTCATGGTAATTTTCATCCCTCCAATGGAATAATTATTTTCCTGTTCATAAATTGACATGGAATAATTAGTGTCCGAAGTGTTGTTATCAATCTTTTCGTGGAGTTGTTATTTATTTCATAATGTTTCCATGTTCCTTGTTTCTTTTGAGAGGGAGATGAAGAGAGAGAGAGATACCTCTCCTTCCCTGCAATATTATTTAAAGAACCTGACTGCTTACACATAGAACCAGATTCAATCGAAAGAATTAATGTTTTTCTGATGAGTTCGGACACTGAATAACATTTAACCAGGCTTGTTTTTAAGGAGTATATTTAAAGCTTTCTGTAGCAGAATCTGGATTCAGCTAGGTAAAAAACTTCCATTCTCCAAGTTAATACAGCATTAAAAGATAAATACAGGCCTTTAATGTTACTTGTAGTTCCATTTTTCTTTTCCATTTGAGTGCAGGGGTGTCCCCCCATATGCACCCCTGGCTAAAGTTTCTCTAGTCTGCCATTTTTCTCTCTCACCCTGAATACTTTTAGAAGCTCCAAGCAAGAGACCTTATTGTTGCTTCTCTAAAAAGCTAGATGTGCATTACCTCTCCAGTGGAGTTAATAGAATCCTTAGTGTTAATTACCACCCCATCAATGGTCTAAATAGCATTGAATCAATTATGTGCATTCCCTCTGGTGGACTCTGTTCCAGGGAAAGGAGCTATATATGGTGCTGTCTCAGAATATATATACTATAGAAAAGCAAACAGCAGCATTTGGTGTTGGAAGGTTGGACTGTGAAGGTAATGTAGTAAGATACATAATGTCCAGATGTTCAGTGAAAATTCACTTTCCAAACTCTCCCTAGATGGTTTTTAACTAAACACATAAGTAAATGCTTGCAATCTCCTCGTTATCATTCCCTCAATTTATGAAACATGTATTTTCAAAACTGTTTCAAATAGTTTTCTACCCTACAAAATGCGAAGCAGAATACCAAAATAAAATGAAAATAATTGGGGTAACTTTTACGCCCCTACCCCCGTGTGTAACCTCAAATAATTACCTACCATAAAAAAACAAAAATA
>NW_019398070.1:6123-26186 GCF_000591075.1 Eurytemora carolleeae
ATAATAACCCGGACAACATCAATAACAACAATAATAACCCGCACAACATCAATAACAACAATAATAACCCGGACAACATCAATAACAACAATAAAAAATAATTATAAAAATATTATTTATTTATGAAATATAACAAAAACATACAAAATTAAGTGTTTCATGAGAAAATATTTCAAAACCTCTAAAAGTAGAGGTCGTGGGAATATTTCCCCCCAATTCTAAAAAGTATAAAAATAGAAATATTGAATCTGAGCTGCATCACATTCATATTGATGTCGGGGAGGATGTAGACTATGGAACAGTCTTATACTTGAACTTTCATCCGTAAAATATTTAGGTTTCAAATATTTTTCACAAATAACACTTTAAGTTCCCAGGCTTTAGAAACTGCAGCCCTGCCGTAAATTCAGTTCATTTGTTTTCCTTCACTATTTCATTCCAGAATGAAATCTTGAATTCAATGTTTGATTGGCTCCACAATAAATAACACTGAACACTGCACTGTATGTCATGATTTGGTGCTCTGGAAACACCTGAGCACAGGATCAGATCTAAAATAAAACAGAAACCTATCCAGAATAAATTTTTTTGAGGTGTTTCCTGTTTTTTAAATATTATCGGAAATCCCTCAAATCTAATTTTTAAATCTAATTCTAAATCTAATGGAACAGTCTTATACTTGAACTTTCATCTATCAAATATTTTTAATTCAAATGTTTTCCTCAAATAACACTATGATCCTGGGCTCTAGAAACTGCAGTCCTGCCATAAATTCCGTTCACTTGGTTACCTTCAATATTATTCTTCATTCCAGAATGAAATCTTGAATTCAACATATGATAATGGTTCACTCCACAATAATTAGCACTGAACACTGCACTGTACCTCATGATTAGGAAACGCCTCAACAAGGAATTGAACTAAAAAAAAACAGGAACCTACTCCAAATAAATTTTTTTTAGGTGTTTCGTGTGTTTTTTTAAAAATTATCGGAAATCCCTTAAATCTAATTTATAAGGAATTTCTCGTTGCCCCAAGTTTTAGGTCAGATTATGAATTATACAGGTCCTATATTTTTTCCTCATTATTAAATTTTCAGTTTGTTGATCAGTTTCCCCTTTTAAATGGGTCCGTTTCTGGTTTTCAGAAAAAGTTTTAAATTCTCAGTTTGTTGATTGGTTTCCTCTTTTTTGGGGGCAGTTTCCTCATTTTTGAGTTCATTTCCGGTTTTCAAAAAAAGAAGACAGTACCGGGCAGAAGATTTAATCTAGATTTAGGATTTCCACATATTAGGAGCTCCTTATCTTTACAGTTTCATACTATGTGCGGGACCCTGTATATGCATGCCATGCTGCACAGATCTAGGTGTAACACACTGGTTAACTTTTACGGGTCAATCAAAGTGTATTTAACTGCAATAATCTACAAGTAAATTATTTTTCACATGTCACGCGAAGCTCTGAGAGGGTAGATTTTACATCAAATCAGTTAAGAGACAGCTGTCCTAAACTTTCAAAAGCTAAAAAATGGGTTATTTTTCAAAAAGCTTCAAATAGGTTCAGCAGTAAGGTATTAACACAATAAACTTGATACAGAAAAATAATAACCTAGATTTTATACATCAGAAAAACCTTAGCTTTTATCCATCAGGAAAACCCTAACTTTTATCCGTCAGTTCTTATCAATAATTTATTTAGACCGTTGCAGCATTTGATTTGATCCAAGTTTCCTTCATATTCTTATTACTTATGCCTACAATATTTTAAAAACTGTGAAGATATGAATTTCTCACAATGAATTGAATAAATGAATCTATTACAACTTTATTCAAGTCTCCAATCATTTTACAATTTTCTGATGCTCATGCAGAAATATTTAAAGACCCTGCAGTACAAAAAAAAATCCTAACAAAAATAATTGAACGATTTCACTAACTAATTATACTGTAAACCTGCCTTCAAGTAACTCTGCATGCAATATAAGCAATGCATGATTCACGGAGTGGGTACGTAACGTTGAATAACAATACATTGATGATGTAAAATGTCTGCTTCAAAACATCAACATTAAACATATAGAAGTCAAATGTTTTGAAGTAAAAACATTTGGTAAATTCAAGATTCTGTAACTGTCAACATTTTGTAGCAGTCGGACATTTTGAAGTATTCAACGTTTATATAATCGACTCCAGATTCCAAGCAGTATCCTTAACACCTTAATTTGATCAATAAAGTGGCTGGGAGAGGTATACATTTAGAGAAAAATGTGGTATAAGTACGGGCAAATAACATTTATATTGAGAGGTGACTTGGAGATTTCTTGCGTCAAAAACAATGGAGGAAATAATGATAATTAAAACACTGTACAAGATTTAAAATAAATTTCTATATCAATTAAACATGATTAAATATCTTACCTTAAATAAATTAAGATGAGAAAAGATTTTCTCTCCGGTGGTTAGATCACCGTCAGTTCACAAGCTCAACGATATTCTCTTACGAACCCAACTACATTACAATTATTTATATCTTGTCGCACATTCTATCAAACTCGTCGTTGGCCAATACGATAGTTTCCCCCAAACTCAATGCGATAGCTTTCTTCATTTGCTTTTCTTCATCACTATCTGGGATATAAACAAAATCTAAAGCTATGTTATAGTTTTCATCATCCAAGGATCCAGCTGAAGACGCTGCATCAAGGTGAGCGGATTTCCTCTTTTACATAATTTAATTCAAGTCATTTTTGGATAAGAACTATACTGACACTTTAATATCTTGTAATGTAAGTAATAACGAAAAGTTTCAGTAGAGGACGAAATGAGCTAACCATGCTTATGTTCAAAACTTAGCTTGACACTGAGTTTCAGGTTGAGCAGAAATTTCATGATCGTTGTTTTAGAAACTCTTTTGGTGTACAGGTAAATTTTCCGGTCTCTCCTAGAACTTTTAACCTCGAACTTAAAATTCGCGCATTCTTTAGTTTTAGGTTCTGGATGTTATAAAGTTGAATTCCATCACAATGGACTTTGAAAAGGGACTGATATCTGCATTTGAGAATACATTTGAAGATGTAAAAATCACAGGTTGTTATTTTCATTGAAAAAAGTGTCTAAGAGTGAACATTAGAGCCCATGGACTTCTCACAAAAAAGATCCATACATTGCTTATACACCCCCCTGGATGTAAAAATTGCACAAAACATTGAAGCATCCTATGTGTTTTTATATATTTCATACGTTGTGTATGATTCACTTAGCAACACATGTGCTCATTGGCGTTGCATTGAATATTGAATAATGAAAGAAAAACTAATTAAAACGTTTTCTTTGATTCCACTTGATAGATATTGTTTGATTTTTTACATATTTGAACTGTGGATTTAGGGAAACTAATAATTCTTAGTTTATAGTTGAAAAAAGTATCCTTAAAAATTTAAACTTATTAATTATTATTATCAATTTCAAGATTATTTTTATGTTCTAAAATTTTGATTAAAATTATTAAGATGCTCGACATATTTTTAACAATAAATACCCTGAAGTTAGTATTAAACTTTTTTTCCAGATCTTCAATAAAATGTGTGCTGCAACCAACACTGCAGATTCTCGTAAAAATGTTGCCGTTCGGGTCTGGCCAATTTTACAATGTGAGCTGGACAGAACTCCCCCTCTATCCCCTGTATCCGCTGATCTACAATGACCCGTGCTCACAACCCAAACATTATTCCAGAAAAGGGAGAGCAAAGGGGGGAAGTCTTCCGAACAATTATCAAGTTCAGTTCAGGGCGGGGGGGTACTTATAATAATTCTGCAGTTCCCGTAGATCTACAGCTACTTTACTCCACATTTCTGAGAAGTTAAGAACTGAGAATTGGGAATTAGAGAAACTAAAATAAAGAAGAATGAAACCCTAAAATGAATATCCTCAATTCTGATAAAAGAACCTAGTTATCAATATGAATGGTGGATTTTGAAGTGGAGAGATGCACTCTTCTGCTGGAACTCAGGGAGGGAGGACATCAAGGATCTAATACAAGATACACAGCATCATTGCCTTCTCTGTTGATGTCATCAATGTCTGGAGGGAATACTGAAGTAGCACCCAGAGTGTTTACTTCACCTTTCCGTCCTGACATAGCTGACATCATTTCAGACAGTTGTGAGCTCAGGGTGCAAATTTCAGACATTTTTGCACTTAGCGAACTAATTTGTTCACCCTGTTCCTCAACTATCTGATAGATATGGCGACCCCCCTCCCATATTAAAGCAACCAGATGCCAATCATATTTTAAATAGTTAATGGTGAGACCTTTACATGCTTTTATAAAACAATGTGAAGATTGTATAATTTAAAGACTTGATTCAAAATTTAAAAGTTTAAAGATTTAAAATCTTGGAAAATTATAAAAAAAAAATTTGAACCCTTTGACCCCAAGTACTAAGTAATTCCATGTTCAGACAACACACTTCTTCCTTTACACAACTCTGATGAAGAGTTCCACAAACTGGTTCGTACTCTATGGGTTCTGTCCTTTATGCCATTAGATGATCTTGTTAAAACCTACCAAACCCGGATGCAACATGTTATTAAGGAAAACTTGAAAAACAACAACAATTGGGCAGAGTACTTGAAAGAAATAATATAATTTTTGCTATACTTTAATCGTACCTGGATGGGAGAGGTGAACTCAAGAACCAAGTCCCATGGGAAACCAATGTTTAATTATGGACTGTGGATCAAACATGATTCAGTCTTAATGGATTTGCCATCAACAAACAAATTCTGTGAGGGATATAATAATGCATTCAAGCATTGTCTCCCAGCAAATGCCTCTGTTTGATTTCTCATTGACAGATTTAGGGAAGAGGATAGTATGGTAAATTAATGTAAAATATCCTATATAAAGTAAATATCTATGTAAATATATTAAATATCTATGAAAAATTGTCAATTAAATATCTATGTAAATAAAAAGTTCACAGAGAAGAGTTGAAGAATGTCCTACAAACATACAACCAAGTCTCATCTAATATATTTAAGATGAACTTGACAGCATTGTATGACAAGTAAACATTTGGAGTAATGCAGATTTTAGTATAACATGATCCTCCCATATAATATCTTTATCATTGTCTTTGACATCAAAGAACTTAACAAATTATGGAAGAAGACATTCTAAACTATTCACCAACTGTCATGTTTCGTGGGACACCCTGTATGTGTATTGTGTATTGTTACATAAATCTAAAGCGTGGGTTCTCATAAAGTATGAATTCTAAAGCTCCACGCTTAACCTTCAAACAAAATACTTAGCCCTACCTTTCAGCAGACAAAGAACCCTACATCCACGTAAAAAAACCAGATATTTCCGGATCAAACAAACTTCAAATACAAAAAACATAAACTTTAATATATTTTTCACAAAAACTAAAAGATATAAAAAACTGCACCAATTCAATTTCGTTTATTAAAATAACAAATTGTAATTATATGATTAATTAATTAAATTATGTATTTTTATGAAACCCCTGCACTGGCTCCCTGGCTTTACAAAGAACCAGACCTTGAACAAAACAGGCAACCTCAATCCTGCAAGAAAAACCGACAGGCAGTTCAAGTCAGGATATGAGCTAGAGAGGTTCCTCCAAGTCTCGATAAAACGATCCGTTTGAACTCCGTAACATAAATTACGTAAATGTAAATCTGAGCAAAGCCTTTTGTTTTACAAATGGTGTTTGGCTCAAACAAGAACCCGGTCAGGGCTGCCAGATGGCTTTTTTACCAGCCACATTTCCTTAAAATGGCTTTTTTTCAAGGCTGTGGCAGAAGTGGCTTATGTGGCTTAAAAGTGGCTTTTTTTCAAAGTTTAACAGTAAAACCTTTAAATTTACATTTATCGACAGTAAAAACTATAATTTAAGTTCATGACACATCACACAAACCAAAATTTGGCTGCATTTCTCTCTCTCTTAATCAAAGTTTCTTGCAAGTTGTACTTTCAAAAGTCGGGTATTTCTACTGTTTACGTCTATAGAGTACATTCATCTGGTGGACAAAATATGTATACTTAAATGCATGAAAATTAGGAACAATATTACAATTTTGATAAATGAGTATTGATTAAGGAACATTACTAGATATGAACAATATTATAACTTAAGTCTATAGTTTCTTACAAATTTCTAATTCTAAATTTATCGTTAACAATAACATATATCAAATTGGGAACATTTTTTGCCTCGAAATCTCAGCGAAAACTTGTAAACAGTACAGCTTCTCAGGTACAGGGTTACTATTTAACATGAATTTTAATAAATTAATAAGAATCAATTATTTAATTAATTTAATTGATTAAGTATTTAAATGTTTTTCAACTATTAATTGTGGCTTTATCTTTGAGCATCTTCTCTTTGTTCTGTATAAATTTTTTTAAATTTTATTTGCAGATTTCATATTATTTTTTTGCTCATATTTTAAATTTTACAAAATTAATTTAAGATAAAAATATTTTAAGATTACATTGGCCAGAAACCTTCCCTGGGACCACTTGAGGTCCCACACAAAAATTTGGCCTGATCGGTTCAGCCGTTTTGACGTTTATTGGATACAAACAAACAGACAAACAGATAGACAGACAGACAGACAAGTTTAAATATATAGATTGAATTTTAAAAACTTTACAGATTGAGTTGGTGCTGAAAAGTTCAAGAATGTCCAACTCCGTGGCCCCCTTCTCCTCCTAGCCGACGATATAGTCATTATTGTTGATGCAGATGATGATAACACGGAGGAGAACCCTGGATTTCCCTCTGTAAACACTAGATCCCAAGGTAGACAATTCACTGGTATTAAGGGCATCTAGTATTTAAAGGAACTGTCATTATAACTTCATGATACCCTTTATTCAAAATGCTTATCGGGGTCGTCTTTCAAAGAGAACTTGATTTTCCCATTCTGTGTGAAGCTCTCTATCATCCTTGGCCAGCTCCATCAGACGTTTGTAGTTCAACTTGGTTAGATCTTCATTCATATAATAAGGTTTCCATCGTCATCGTATTCATCTTCATCCTTCTCTATTCTTCTCTTCTCTAACTCTTTAAACTAAAATAAAAAAGATTGTTTAACAATTATTTAAAGATATGGTTTTAAACCAAACCAATGCTATTTCGTCAAAAATCCCCCCCCCAAAAAAAAAAATATCAGGAATGTTTTTATTATGAGGGGGGGGGGAATTGGTATGAAAAATGGGTGGGTATCTGACCACTTAAAAGGTACCTTGAAACCGATACCGGATCAATATTATGAAAGATAAAGTCTAATTTCCCCCCCTTTGCAGACTGAAAATGATTTCCCCAACCCTTCAGCTTGGAGGGGGGGGGGGGATCTTCAAAATATTCCTTTTAAACAGGTAATGTTAGCTTACCCCAAGATATGATTAAGGGTATGATTGCTCTCTGTAGACCAGGAAATCAGCCAATGGTATCAGTGTGAAGCTTCTTATCGGGGTCGTCTTTCAAAGAGAACTTGATTTTCCCATTCTGTGTGAAGCATCTCTCAACTTTATCATCCTTGGCCAGCTCCATCAGAAAGTTGTAGTTCAACTTGGTTGGATCTTCAGTCATATAATAAGGTTTCCATCATCATCGTATTCATCTTCATCCTTCTCTATTCTTCTCTTCTTTAACTCTTTAAACTAAAATAAAAAAGATTGTTTAACAATTATTTAAAGATATGGTTTTAAACCGAACCAATGCTATTTCGTCAAAAATCCCCCCCCACCAAAAAAAAAAATATCAGGAATGTTTTTATTATGAGGGGGGGGGGAATTGGTATGAAAAATGGGTGGGTATCTGACCACTTAATAGGTACCTTGAAACTTTATTTTAGGGAATTCAGGCGGTGCCGTTTCCATAACGGACATAATCGTTCTTTTCCCATCTCTGACATGTGTATTTGCCGTTTTGTAAATGAACATGAAGACACTGTATAAGTGATTATATATCGGGAATGTAGTTTAGTTTTTAGCTTAGTTTTAGTCTAATAGTAGTTTTAGCATAATTTTATACATTTTTAAATAATTAAAATATTTTTGTCCTTATATGTCAAATACTTTTAATTAAATGGATAATTTGTCCCAAAACATTCTTCCATATTAGTACATAACCTTGTATTTATGAAATTTATGCTACGTGTACAAATAAAATTTTTTTGTTGAAATAAACTATTGTTTAGTCTTAGTTGGTTGGATCTGCTAAATTGTTATTAATAGAAGCACTTTTCAATATAATAAACGTTCAGATGAAAACTTAAACCTAATTATCTGAAACCTATTTTAATCAGTGCTAGTCGGACCTTACTCTTATACAGTGGATATCAAAAATGAAGTTATTATATCTTTTGTCAATTTTTGTGAATGCAATTATACAAGCAAGATGGATTATTCCTGATTATTATGATGATTATTTATATGAAACTGAACGGAATGTAGTTGATCCCAGTCCATTAGAGTTTGATACAAATACTTCTAAAGAAGATCAGTACCCAGCTTATACTGAACAGAATTTACTTGATCCCAGTCCATTAGAGTTTGATACAAATAATTCTAAAGAAGATCAGGATTTTTACCCAGTTAGTACTGAACTCAATTTAGTCGATCCCAGTCCATTAGAGTTTGATACAAACACTCCTAAAGAAGATCAGGACTTTTACCCGGTTTATACTGAACGGAATTTACTTGATCCCAGTCCATTAGAGTTTGATACAAAAACTCCTCAAAAAGGCGAAACTATAACAATATATACCAATGGAGACGAATATTACCAAGATCAACTGATTAGTAATAATGTATTGAATTTCAACGATACAGAGTTTGATGCAAATATTCAAACTGACAAAGAAGACAATTATGAACGAGAATATGAAGTTGATTGGGATTCCAAAAAGGTGGATTTATACAACATCAGTTTTTTAGGGTACATTACTTTGAATCAAGTTTTATAAAAAATTTTATTTTTGTTTATTTCATTATGTAGTAATCTTGAATCAATTATCATTTATAAAATTAAAAATGTTACTACTCTCCTTGTAATACAGTATGAATAATATGAACAGATTTATTCGAATACAATAGTAATTTAGACAAACCAACAGAAACTCATTCCCATCCACCTATTCCTCCTCCTATTTATAGATCAACAGTTTTTGTTTATCCAGAAACAAATTTTCCCACTGGAATTGAAAACTTCAATTATCATTTATAAAATTAAAAATGTTACTACTCTCCTTGTAATACAGTATGAATAATATGAACAGATTTATTCGAATACAATAGTAATTTAATTTTCTTTTTATATGGATATGCCTACAACTATTAACATTTTATAATTACAAAAAAGAGATTTTAAGATGTACTGCACTTCATATTATACATTTTAGATTTTGTATGGACATGCCTACAACTCGATTTTATTTCTTTTATAATTACAGAAAAGAGATGTTAAGATGTACTGCACTTCACAATTCAATTCAAGGTAAAAAGGTTTTATCACGTTTTCGAACTAGTTGAATTAGTCTTTTGTTATTTTTGCGGTCTCCTTTTAATTTTAAATTGTTTTCTGTACCCTGTAGGAGATTCCTAACCGTCTTCCATTTCTTTTCTAACGTTTTCCACATTTGCCTATTGGTATAATTGTTTGCCCTGAAAATGGTTTTCAGTTCTCCAAATGTCGTCACGTCCTTCCACAGATGTTCACTTAATGGCACAAATTTGTGGGATGTCGGGTTTGTTCTGTTTACTATATAGATATGATTAGATTCATTATCTGGGTATGAGGTTTTTGTCAAAATGATACTTAGAAGTGCATTGTTTAGTTTTATAATGGCATCATTGTTGAAATAATTCAGTTCTTCAGCCGTCTTTTCAATGTCCGTCTTCATCTGTTTTGTGTCTAGCAGAAACTTTGCTCTTTGAACTACATGATGCCCGCAACTGTATCCGTTAGTTTGTTGGATACAGTGCGGGATTTCCCCCTTAAACTCTTTTTTGTATAAATTGTATAAAGCACTTCTCACTAATTTCACTATTTTTATATTCTCTTCCAAAAATGTTGAACTAGAATATTTTTCACTTCCAGAGTCATACAAACTTACTCTTCCTTCAAGCCTATCTACAGAAATCAATCTAAAATGACGTTTGCTCATGAAAGGAAAGAGAATCAGTCTTGAAGATGATGCATTCAGAATTACTTTCTTTATCTTATCAGTGAATTCTACAGGTTCATTTCGTCTACTTTTTGTTTGAAGATTTTAACTAATATCGAAACCTAAACAAACTGGTTCGATATACTTGGTTCTGGCCCCCATCTCTTTTAAGAGTATTTCAACCATATTCATGGTCAACCATTCACCCTCATTCAAGCATAAAACATCAACAGCACGAATGATTTCTTGATTCTTAACCATCAGGATTTCATTATTGGGACTGGTCTTTGCTTTATTTAATAGAAAGTCCCCTTCATTTAAGGCATCTTTACTGTTCTTAGCCTGTGAAATGGCAAAGAACACTATTAGTTCTTGCGAAAATGGCATTTCCGGTCCTTTTATACTGTTCTGTTTACTGTTCAACCTTCAGACAACAACTTGCGAATCTCCTGTCAGAACATGAAATAATATATTACTATATATTGTGTATAAGTGATTTTGTTTTAATATTACATTTTATAATTTACAAATTTTATATTGAAATAATATTGTTTATCATGTTTAAAAAGAAACTTAAAAAATTTAATCTTCAAAAAGGGACACACCCCCATACTTAGTTAGCAGGTTTGCAAAACTTTCACTTTTTAGTATAACCTTGAATGTCTCAGTACAAAGAGTGAGTTAAAAATTATATTATTACGTATACTTATTGCCAACAAATACCGAAACATAACATCTCAAAAAAAAGGGGGTGGGGGTCTGGTTTAATATTATTATGTAATTTATAGATTTATTAAATTCAAAACTCTATAATACTTTACACATTTATATATTAATTGTCGCCAATATATCTTACTATAAAATTTTGATATATTTTTAGATCTTAATTATTCATCACTCATATTGCTATAACCATAAATCTTATAATATTTTTGTTACTTAGTTTCATAAGTATTATTTTGATATTTGTCAAAAGATATTTTATTTGTATTATATTTGTTGAGTTATTATAAATATAGTAAAGATTTAAATATTTTAAAACTTTTCTATCGTAAAAGGTGGGATTTGTAATCTGTTTAAATCCTTTTTCCTAGTACTTTTGCTTTAATCAAAAATGTGGGGTTTAAACATTTTAAATTAAATATAAGCCTTTCCCTTATACTATTTTTTTAACTTTGCTGCAAAGGTTTCTTTTGGGTCGGCTGTGTTGGTCCTTTAAAAATATGCATTTGTTTAAAAAGGGGAAGTCAAAACATTATTTATTATCTATTAAGTAATAAGTGATCAGTTCATTTTCTTAATATATTAAAATGTAATACTTCCTATAGCAGAAACATATAATCATGACACGAAACCCACATTTGTAAAATATTAAATCCCTAATTTCATTGATCCACTTCATTTAAATTTATTCCATTTACTATATTTTAATTTATAATTAAACAATATAAGCCAAAACCCAATTTTTTAGGATGAAAACTATAAGTATGTTTGTTATTTTAATATAAATTAATTATTTAGGATTTTTTGATCATCTGAGTGAGAGATCTTGTCTGTTTTTAAACAAGAGGAGACTTGGATTACTGTTCCCTGTTCCCTGATGATTTCTGTTCCTAGGGGACCTGGAGTTCCTGGGCGCACTGTTCCACAACCTGTGGAGCTGGAAGGGTTTGATGGCAGGGGTTGGAAAATGTTCTGGTGAAACTGAAGTAATGTACCAGGGTTGCCAGGATAAGGAATTCCCAGGATCATCTACGGATACATGCGAGTGGAGCGAGTGGTCCAGTTGGTCTCTCTGCAGTATCAGTTGTGGAGAAGGAGGAGAAAGAAAGAGGTATAGAGTAGTGTCCAGGAAGGGGAATGATGGAGGAGCTTGCTCCGGAGATTCAACAGAGGTTTAACCTTGTCTTTTATACTCCTGTCCTCCGCTCAGAGCCAGAGATACAACACTGTCTCCTCTATTAGACGGAAGACTATATCTCGGAGATTTAAACGATGGATCGTCTGCTGTTCTGGTCAACAGTAAGGTCGTCAGATCAACTTAAGGGGGAAATTATTATCCCGGCTAACCAAGGAGAATCCGGAATACAAGGAGGAGGTTCTAGTCGAGATTTTATACTCATCCTTCCTAATAATATACAGGAATCTGATTGCCTGACCCTGAAGATGAATCAACTGAACCTGTAGATAAAACAGAACCAGAGCAACCTGAAGGACGGAATGTATTTGAGAAATTAGAAGAACAGCGAAGTGGAGAGAAACAGCGAAGTGGAGGTTGAAGAAGAGCTCTAAAATGTTGGAACCAGATTACTATGTTTAGATGACTACTCGTAGATGATATTGGTCAGTTGAATTTATTAATATTAAAGTTATACAAATTTTAATTGAAAAATAATATTTAAGGTAGGACAAGTGAGAGTTAAGACTTCCCAACATGCCGAATGATTCATGAAAGTGAATTGGAGATTGAATTGGAGAAAGTCGACGTGCTACAGCAGAACCAGGAGTCAGATGACAACTTGTTCCCTACTTGTTTTAAAGATCAAACCGAACTGATTTAGGTTCGTTAATGTCAAGAAAATCTTCGTCATCAAATAAATAATTATTTAAAATTTCTTCTTGTTCTCTTACTTTTAACTTTGAAGTTGATCTAGTTTTTATTTGTTTTGTGTTTTCTTCATTTCTCTTAGAATTAAAAAGCGTGATAATGTTGTCTGCAGTTAAGATATTTAATTTTTCTAATATAATATCTGATGGTTGTTCATTGTTAAATAATTCTATTCTTTTAATATCATTGTTTGATCTCAAAGTATGTGAACCATCAATTAAATTTTCTAATACAGAATAGAATTCTTTAACATATAGTATTTTAAAAGGGAGAAACTCAAAAGTTTCTCTCAATTTTCGGGAAGTACCAATTACTTCGCTAAATTTTTTTATAACACAGAAATCTCCTTTGTTTAGTTCAGTGTCTTTTTTATGAATATTTTTTCTTAATTGCCTCTTTTCCAGATTTTCCATTCGGCGTTCAGTAAATTCAGTCTCAATTTAATTGAGTAAACTATGATATTTGTCTGATTCTTCCCAAAATTTTGGAGGGATTACATTTTTAAAAAGTTGTTCCTGTTCTGGTCTCAAAAAATCATGTCTCAAAAATTTTATTCCATAATGAAGTTGGGTGGGTGTTAATTTTTCATTATAAAATCTTCTATTATTAATTATAAAAGTAGTAATTGGAATTAAGTCCTCCCATTTTTCCCTATCATGTAATGTAAGTGTTTTAAGACCCCTTTGTATAATCTGGTTATAGATTTCTACAATTGATCGGGCTCTGGATCGATATGGACTTGAAACTGGTCGAATAATAGAATGTGTATTTAAAAATTTCACAAATTCAAGGGATCGAAAGCCACTGTAATTATCACATATCAAGTATTTTATCACGCCATTTGTTGAAAGATAATTGCGAATACAATTGGTAACACTACTACTTTTTTTATCTTTCAATACATATGTACTTATAAATCGACTATAAAGGTCCGCAAAAACTAATAAGAATGCATTTTTTCATGGTAGGCCTTCTATAAAGTCCATAAAGACCATTAGATTAGATTTTTTTACTGGAAATATTCCATGTTTTTGTTTATCCATTTGAGATTTTATTAAGACGCATGCAAGGCATGATTTCGATGTTTTTTCTGCAATCCCTTTAAGAAGTTTTGGTTGTTCAATAAAATATAAATTTTTGCAAGCTGAAACTAAAGCATTTATTCCTTGATGCAATCCAAGTAAATGTTCACGTAAAACAGCAAAAATGTATAAACTAGGAGGCAAAACACATTTGTCATCTATAAACATGAGACCATTTAATTCTATGGCTTTTGAGGGAAGGGCGATTTTATTTTGATGTATGATAATTTCTGCTCTTGTTAAAAATTTATCGAGTATATTTCTTTGTTCCATAAATATGTTTAATGTATTTGTTTTAAAATGAAAATTTTCTTCAATTGGTTTAATATCTAAAAAATATTGGTTTTGTATTTTTACATCTACTTTATTTTCCGAAAAATTAATTAAGTCAGGGTATTTTTTACAAAAATCCATAATTGACGACCAGGTCAGATATTCAGGGAGTTTTTTTCTTACTTCATGGTTTATTGATAAAGGAGTTAGACTTTTTGAGAAAAATGTAGATTTTGGGAGACCCAATCGAGATAGAAAATCAGAAATATTTTGTTTCCCTGAGATATTAAGAATTCTTACATTTTTATATGATAAAGCAATTTTTAAAGACCATCTAATTAGTTTTTTACTACTATTTTGAGTTTCTGGATTAAACATAAAAAAACTAGTTCTTGAATCAGTGCAAACCAAAGTAAGAGGCGACCCAATTATTTCAGTTTTAAAGGAATCCAGGGCGTAAAGTAGTGCACTAGATTCTTTCAAATAGATAGCATGATGTAATTCATTTTTTGCAATGGCCTTTGAAAATTGTGATATAATTTTTATGTTTTTCTTGGCATCATTGTTATCTAAAGATTTTTTGAATTGTTCTAAAATTAGTTTTGGATCTACTTTATCAATACGCATTTTATTATTTGTCTCCAATTTGAAATTATCCAGATCAACTTATCCAGAATATAAAATAAAGTAAACTTATTAAGTCCTGTTTCATATCCCAAGATTACATCAGTTTTATACCCGTCGATTAAACAAAAATAAGGTCGTTTTTGATGATTTGAATAAGCTTTGTCTCAATGGAAGATGAGAAGACATGTGACGTGCAGCTTTTTCTAAGCAATAAGAAAGACGATGACAGTTTTTTATACCACCTCCGCTATCTGGTAACACCAAGGAAGCCTTAGCTCTGATGCAACAGCTTTGGTCCACATCCTCTGAAATGGATCACAACACATCAGAACCTGCTTTAGCTCCCAAACATCAGTTTCAAATCTTCTCAGATGAAGAACCTTTGGTCTCTGCTCCTAAGTTTGAGATCTTTGTTGATAAAACTGAAGAGGTTCCCAAACTCCCAACAAGGATTCCGTGTCTACAAATTTTCTCTGATGACAAGGAGAATGCTGTAGTCAAACCTCCAAAGAAATGGAAAGCTGGAGATGTACCTGATTCTATCTTTGATAAAGAAAACCAGGTGCTTGATACTGAAAATGATGAAGGATTTGTTCAACAATTGAAGTCAGGACCTGATTGTTGCAAGTGTGGAATGGTTTGTAAAGACTTGTGCCTTTTAAAAAAGCACATACTAAGTCATTACTATAAAAATTTCTATGCTGTATTACCATCAAACAAACCTTATGAATGTCCTGTATGCAATAAAACAAACAGAGACAGAATAACATTGGTTCGGAATAAAATGATATTTTTCACTTGAAATCAAAGTTTTTAACAAAGATGAAAGATGTGACTGAAATTGGAACTTGTTTTATTTAATTTTGAAAGGCGCACAGACGCACGGAAAAAATGACATATAACCTAAATTTTGATTTTGGGGCTATTTACATCTATAGCTACTTCATTGGATCTGAAGTAGGCAAATGGTGCAACCTCAAGAAAGGAGAAATATATAAGAACCCAAATATTGCAGCTACTAGGATACACAATACACATGGACCCGCCGATCAGAAGGCATCTCATATTGGCAGGGATTGCCATGCTTCCACGCAACAAGACCTACCTAATCCCATGTGTGGAAGTTAGACTGGTGGATAATGGAAGATATATTTGATGACAATGATTACGGTGATAAAGGTCATTTTGTTAGGTTGTTTTCTCGTAAAAACCATTTATCAGGGGCGTAAATAAGGATTCTGTAGAGAGGAGGCGGGGGGGGGGGGGCAATTTGATTTGCATTTCCCTCTCATTTCTGACATTTACAAACTCCATCAAATAAAGGCTTCATTTCCAACCTTTCAGCTCTCACCATGTTTTATACCCTTGAATATAGTCGAGAATACTTCTGAGGAGCGCAAATCTGCCCACAATGAACAGTTGAGGACATGTTGAAGAGGGCCCTCCTCTAAAGCCGAGAATAATCCTAAGAAGCGCAAATCTGCCAACAATGAACAGTTGAGGACATGTCGAAGAGGGCCCTCCTTCAAAGCCGAGAATACTTTTAAGAAGCGCAAATCTTCCCACAATGCACAGTCGAGGACATGTCAAAGAGCGCCCTCCTCCAAGGGATTTGTTTGAACTTATCTCGCTTAACCCTATTTGACCCCCCCCTGTAGTTTTTTTTACATAACTCAAAAAGTATTGGTCTGAGGCTGTTGAAATTTTCTGACTTTTCCAACAAACCCAAAGCCCTCCCTTTAGGCCTAAAAAAGTCACAGTGTGGGAGCGCCGTTGCAAGTAATTTAAAGGAGGTGATTTGTGTAAACGCATTATTGTTTCAAGGGTGTCAGGAAAATTGTTCAAGTGCAATTATTGAAGTTAACATTGATTTACTGTCAAAAAAAGTCACATTTATTCACAAAAAGCGCGTGGGCGCATACTTTTGTCCAGATTCCTTCAAAACCAAAAAATCTGAGTTTGCATTAAAAAAATCAGCCTCCTACAACAATTCTGAGTTATGTTTAAACACTGTATAAATTTTCCCGAGAATAATAACATTTCATGCCCCCCCCCCCTTTATTTTAACCGAAAAGTGATTTCTACATCAAATGGGATTTGACGATTTATACTGCAGTAATAATATAATGTAATTCACAGAATTCAACATTTTTCATAGAACAACTACGATGTCTTCCTAGTTTTTGCTTAAATAAAGGTTCAACGGGTACCGATGTGAATCGGGCATGCAACTCCTTAAATGTTAGGTCACTAAAAACCCACTATTAATAATTATCAGTTTTTTAAAATTATAAACATTGAGATATAATATATACTTGATCAGGCAAAGCTTTTAAGGGTTCTGATATGAATCGAGCACTGTCATCTTTGCATTGATGGTCACTTGAAAATACCCTTTCAGCCACTTTAACTCCAATTTTTAGAGCTGTCCGAGGAGGGAGGGAGTTCAGAGTTCCTCAAATAGTAATCACTGCCACCCAAATCTGTTTTGCGGCAAGCGAGCTCCTCCATTGGTAATCTCCACCATCTCAAATAGTAATCACCCCATAGAAGCATAAAATTAAATCGTTTATTTCTTAGAAATAAAACCATATTGACCTCTTTTAATGGCCCTATGGTGTACAATATTGTTAAAGCTTTCTTTATTGCTCCTTAGTTTCGAAAATAAATCAATAAATATGCCACACTAAGTGCTAGAAATATATTACGTTTTTTAGTTTCAAGTTTTGCTTTAAGAATGTTTGCGGCTTTTTCCTCTGAATGTTGTTTTAAACTCCTTATATAGAGAGAAAACTTTAACCCATTATTGTTCAAATTTTATGTTCTTTCAATGCATTTAATTAGTTTTGTTGTAGATGTTGAGCTCGAGTAGGCGAATAAAAAAATTTAAACACTGTAAAGGTTTTTTGAAAATATCTTTTAAATGAAGATGGTTATTACTTTACTTGGGATGAGATAAGTTTTAGTAAATTTTAAGTACTTTCTATGCATATAATTAGTTTTGTTGTAGATGTTGAACTCGAGTTGGCGAATGCAAAAATCTAAACACTGTAAACGTTTTTTGAAAATATCTTTTAAATGAAGATGGATATTACTTTGGGTGGGATGAGATAATTTTTAGTAAACAGGCAGCCCGACCTTATAGTATCTTAACACCAATCATGAAATGCAGTCATTAAAGTAGCGAATTGGATCTAAGATTAGGCTAAAATGAACTGTGCCTTGATTCTCAGTTTTTTGTTGACCAAACAAATCTGAAAATAATTTGAAAATTTAGTTTAAGTCAATACAGATGCCATAAAACCCCGATAGATGTCGAAAATTGTATTAAAAGTGCATTAAATTCAAATTACAGAAAACAAAATTTTACGGTGATAACTAATTGAGGTGGTGGAGATTACCAATTGAGGAGAACGCTTGCTGCAAAACAGATTTGGGTGGCGGTGATTACTATTTGAGGAACTCTGGACTCCCTCCCTCTTCCTGGTGGTTATTTAGCTCCGTTGGCACAGCATGGGAATGTTTTAATACCAACCAGGGAAAGGGGACACTTGGGATGCTAGATACACCAAAAGTGCATAAAACTTTACAAACTTTGACATGATCCAAAATGCATGCGATGATAATAATATTGACATAGCAATAGTCTACAATAGTGTTCGCAGAACGAGGAAATGTCTGAGCAGAAAAAAAAACTAAAAACCCCACAAACTGTCGACACAATTGAAAGTTTCTCAAGCCAAATTCGCAAAGCTTCTTAGTTGATGATTATTGATAAGTTAGGGGACTGTTAGTGTGCAGTTGGGCGGTGACTTAAGTCATTGGTCTGTACTTCAACAGATGGCCACACTAGACAGTGTCACCAATTGGTACATTAATAGCCATTGTGGCTATTTTTTTGTGGAGGGAAGGGAAGAGGATCCAGGCAAGAAGAATGAGCCAGGTATGGAAGAGAGTTAGGACCAAGAGGCAGTAAACCAGGAGAAGGAGGATAGCGATGGAGAGAAAGAGATGAAGGATGATGATATCTGGAGAAACGATAACTCAAACCCTGAGAATCAAGAAGTTGAAGTTTTGACAGCAGACAGGATATTTCTAATCATGAAGAAAGAATACAGGTCAATTAATGAAATGTTGGAAAATTATGTCTTGTGACATGATTGCTACACTTTTATTGAATCACTGTTTCAATCTTTTTTGTAAAAATATTTAAATGTGAATTTAACTTATATTTTAGATTATCTCGAAATACATGTGCACTATGGTATTTCTACCACATGAACACAGTGATTGACGTGCAGTCACGGATATCAAGAAGAACTGTGTACTAGTTGATCAATTGGTGAGATAATTTGAAGTTTAACAATGTCATTCTCAAAATAGAATTTATTATCGTAAGAAAAGATTAAATGAATACAATTTTCACTGTAAACATTTTTCTTTAGATTTGACATTTTTATCATTAATAATATGATTAATAATTATTTATTTAGATAAAAGCTTTGAGAAGATCTCTAGAGGGGGTTATTCGTCCCTTCACTATTCCTTGAATCTTGAATTCAACATATGATAATGGTTCACTCCACAATAATTAGCACTGAACACTGCACTGTACCTCATGATTAGGAAACGCCTCAACAAGGAATTGAACTAAAAAAAAACAGGAACCTACTCCAAATAAATTTTTTTTAGGTGTTTCGTGTGTTTTTTTAAAAATTATCGGAAATCCCTTAAATCTAATTTATAAGGAATTTCTCGTTGCCCCAAGTTTTAGGTCAGATTATGAATTATACAGGTCCTATATTTTTTCCTCATTATTAAATTTTCAGTTTGTTGATCAGTTTCCCCTTTTAAATGGGTCCGTTTCTGGTTTTCAGAAAAAGTTTTAAATTCTCAGTTTGTTGATTGGTTTCCTCTTTTTTGGGGGCAGTTTCCTCATTTTTGAGTTCATTTCCGGTTTTCAAAAAAAGAAGACAGTACCGGGCAGAAGATTTAATCTAGATTTAGGATTTCCACATATTAGGAGCTCCTTATCTTTACAGTTTCATACTATGTGCGGGACCCTGTATATGCATGCCATGCTGCACAGATCTAGGTGTAACACACTGGTTAACTTTTACGGGTCAATCAAAGTGTATTTAACTGCAATAATCTACAAGTAAATTATTTTTCACATGTCACGCGAAGCTCTGAGAGGGTAGATTTTACATCAAATCAGTTAAGAGACAGCTGTCCTAAACTTTCAAAAGCTAAAAAATGGGTTATTTTTCA
>NW_019398071.1:0-650 GCF_000591075.1 Eurytemora carolleeae
ATTATTATTATTACAATTATTATTTCCCTCTTTTATATTATTATACCAGATGATTATATTAATAGATCTTCCCCAGACCCTCTTAAGCTTACTGTAATCCTTCAAAGGATCTCAAACGTTAAACAATATATTCGTTATAAGACATTTTGCATCATCATTTTCTTCATAATGGAATTTAGAAAAAAGTAAAATTCGACCGACTTAAAAGATGATTTACAATCAAAGTTTGAAACACAGGGTTACTGTAAAAGGATGAGACTTAAATGTCGACCGAAAAGTCATTAAATTTGACAATTGGAAGGTGATTTTTGTTTTCTGTAAGAACATAATGAACAAATTCTGTACAGTCGTCTCTGAAGTCTCATCCTTTGTGGGTAACCCTGTAAATAAAGACGACTTTTTGGAAATATATATTCAGACAAAGACATAATTTTTTAGATTTATGAAACGCAAGCAGCATGGCCGGGTGCGAAACATTTTTCATATTGTAACAAATCCTCCCCCTCCTCCATAAAAAATACCCAAATTGCCTCCCTCTCCGGCTAATTTTTATCCAGCATTTAGTCTGTAATTCTTTTTTGAATAGAAATCATCCTCTATTGTTCGGTATTTTTTGTCAAGAGGCCATTCTTTGTAATAGCCTTCCATTA
>NW_019398071.1:1095-29994 GCF_000591075.1 Eurytemora carolleeae
CCTTCCGTCTCCTTCCCTTTTCATTCTCGTCCCTCCTTCCCTTTCCCTTCTCTTCCCTCCCGGCTCTTCCGCCTCCTTCCCTTTCCCTTCTCTTCCCTCCCAGCCCTTCCGTTTCCTTCCCTTCCATCCTCTTCCTTCCTTCCCTTTCCCTTCTCTTCCCTTGACGTCCCTTCCCCTTTCATCTCTCTCCTTTTCCTCCATGCCCCTCCCCTTTCTTCCCCTCCCATTTCCTACCTATCTCGCTCCCCTCCCATTCAGTCCCCCCTTCCCTCTCCTTTATTCCCTAATATCCATTCCCTCTCCTTTTGTCCTTCCCTTCCCTCCGGCTTCCCTCCCCTCTCCTTTCCGTCCCTTCTCTTCCCCTTCCCTTCCTTTCTTCCCATTCTTCCCCTTTTCTTTTTCATCTTCTTCCCTTCCCTTCGCCTCTTTCCATTTCCCTCCCTTTCCCCTCCCCTTCCCTTCCTTCCCCTTCTGTCCCCTTCCTATCCTTCCTATCTCTGTAAATATACAATACATTTATCAACAATAGATCTATTTTAATTAACTTAATTTTCCCGCATTATGTCTCCCGCATCATAACCTGAAAATAATGTTTATTCATTAATAAATAAACATTGCTTCAATATTACCCTTATCTAGCTCCTTTCCCCCCTTTACAACCCGTATCCACCATATCCATATCAATTTCAGCCACCCCTACCCTCTCAATAACCCAAGGTTGTATAAAAAGGTTGCTTACTCTAGATGTGCTCCAATGTACGGGACATATCGTCTAAGTACATATAGATAAAATCCTCACATGACGGTACTCTCGCCTCTGCAATCAGTGACGTCATATGAGGATTTATATATGTATGCCCAGGAGACGATATTTCCCGGACATTGGAGCGCATCGAGAGTAAGCAACCTTATTATACAACCTTGCCATAACCTGTGTTTAGTTTATTTGGATATTGCATGGATTTCTACTGAGCTATAATAAAAAAAAATAGTTTTTACTGAAAATTATTCTTATTTCTAATTTACAAAACACTCCATTGGTAAAACCATTCTGATATTTTCTGAATTTAGAGACGAAATCTTTACTCTATAGTACACTTTGACATTATGCCAAAAACAAAAAAAAAATAGCTGGAAAGCAACAAATTTTTAAGTCAATTCTTTTTTTTTTTTAGGGGAAAAAATTAATGTTTCCATGATTTCTACAGTGCAGTAAAGACCTAAATATATATATATATAAGATGATATGATTAGAATGATTAATTGAGAATATAAAAGATGGTTGCATTTAAGCGGAAATAGAACTCTCTGGAATATCTCGAGAATAAAATTGCTTTTAACCATCTTTTATACTTTGTTTTGTTATTGGCTTCATTCTTCTCCTATCACCCTTAACATTTTCATTTTCCTCAAAGGGATTAATGCTTGATCCACTCTTTTTCTTAATCTCGGGATTAAATAATGCTTGTTCTCCCCTTGTTATTAATCTTCAGATGAATTAACCGATCGGAATTAAGGATATCCCATTCTAAAGTTTTCCGCTCAGAGCTGGGAACTTGAGAATTGATAACCTTTAATCTCGACTGCTTAATCTGAATATCCACTGTGGAAACTTTTAATTTTAGTCCTTAATCCACTCAATTGTCTCTCTCTTTGGATATCCGTATATTATTTTCTCCAATGAGAGTTCAGAAATATAGTTCGTAAATTGTATTGACCAATGACAGCCTTGAAAATAAATTCTATCCAATGGCAATGAGAGACCTCCGCAATTTCTAACAAATGAATAATTTTTTGTCAACCATTTTGTAAATAATTCAGTAAAGAAAAATATGTAACTAAACATTAAAGATTATTTTTTAACTATATTTAACTAACGTATTAATAAATAAATAGTGGAGAAAGTGAAGGCCCTTCCAGTCAAGAAAACGAACAAATCTGGCATTCCTAGAATCAAATTTGTTGATCTAAATATTTAATCTCAGGACTAACATAATCTGGAGATTATGTTATTTTCGAGATTCGCTAAAAGAGAGGATTAAGCATTAATCCTGATATCCCCCTCTAAAGTTCCCAGCTCAGGTTGTATTTAGTTGAGTCATCAACAAAAAATATCCAAATATACATTTTGGAAGTATATTTATTGCTTCTAGATAGAAATACATTATGAATAACGAGGTTATAAAAGGAGAGGAAGAGATGAGAGAGATGAGAGCTTTCTCATGGTTCTAGAATCCGACTGATTTGCGGATTTTGTAATCCTGTTCCGGGGATTTTCATCTTCTACAACATACTTTTTTATCTAAATATAAATTTGGCTTGTCTGTCTGTCTGTTTGTTTGTTAGTTTGTATCCAATAAACGTCAAAACGGCTGAACCGATCGGGCCCAAATTTTTTGTGGGACATCTAGGGACCCCTGGGAAGGTTTATGAATAATCAAAATTTCAAATATTTGTCTCCATCAAAATTCGATCGTCATTAAATTTTTGAAAATTTTGAAAATCCGCGAAATTTTTTGTGAAAATCCTCGAATTATTTTTGTTTTGTTTTACGATGTACACGAAGAGAACATGTTCACAATTGATTTAGAAGATGGGCGCGAAGCGCCCTCTAAGGCTAGTAAGTTAAATAATTCTTTGCTTTAAAGTTTAAAGTACTCGAAAAGATTTTATTTTTAATTATTATTCGCAAATCCTTTATTCATGTTCATTTATTTCACTTTATAAGAGAAAATATCCCTGAAAATTCTTTAATGTCATTTTTCTATTCCACAGTTTTCTGGTTGTCACTGTATTATGCCAGGATTACTTTTAAAATGAATTTTGGCGATTTTACTGCACAGTGGTCTCTGTGTAGACTGTGTATAGTTAGTATTTAGTATTCCTAGGGTAGATCTGTACAGTGTTCACTGTGTAGACTGTGTACAGTTAGTATTTAGTATTCATAGGTTAGATCTGCACAGTCCTTACTGTATACACTGTGTACAGTTAGTATTTAGTATTCCTAAGGTAGATCTGTACAGTGCTCACTGTGTAGACTGTGTACAGTTAATATTTAGTATTCCTAGGGTAGATCTGCACAGTGCTCACTGTGTAGACTGTGTACAGTTAATTTAGTATTCCTAAGGTAGATCTGTACAGTGCTCACTGTGTAGACTGTGTACAGTTAATATTTAGTATTCCTAGGGTAGATCTGCACAGTGCTCACTGTGTAGACTGTGTACAGTTAGTATTTAGTATTCCTAGGGTAGATCTGCACAGTGCTCACTTGTTAGACTGTGTACAGTTAGTATTTAGTATTCCTAGGGTAGATCTGCACAGTGTTCACTGTGTAGACTGTGTACAGTTAGTATTTAGTATTCCTAGGGTAGATCTGCACAGTGCTCACTGTGTAGACTATGTACAGTAAGTATTTAGTATTCCTAGGGTAGATCTGTACAGTGTTCACTGTGTAAACTGTGTACAGTGAGTATTTAGTATTCCTAAAGTAGATCTGTACAGTGCTCACTGTGTAGACTGTGTACAGTTAGTATTTAGTATTCCTAAAGTAGATCTGCACAGTGCTCACTGTGTACACTGTGTACAGTTAGTATTTAGTATTCCTAAGGTAGCAGTTAGTATTTAGTATTCCTAAACAGTGCTCACTGTGTACACTGTGTACAGTTAGTATTTAGTATTCCTAGGGTAGATCTGCACAGTGCTCACTGTGTGACTGTCTACAGTAAGTATTTAGTATTCCTAGGGTAGATCTGTACAGTGTTCACTGTGTAGACTGTGTACAGTGAGTATTTAGTATTCCTAAAGTAGATCTGCACAGTGCTCACTGTGTAGACTGTGTACAGTTAGTATTTAGTATTTCTAAAGTAGATCTGCACAGTGCTCACTGTGTACACTGTGTACAATTAGTATTTAGTATTCCTAAGGTAGCAGTTAGTATTTAGTATTCCTAGGGTAGATCTGCACAGTGTTCACTGTGTACACTGTGTACAGTTAGTATTTAGTATTCCTAGGGTAGATCTGCACAGTGTTCACTGTGTACACTGTGTACAGTTAATATTTAGTATTCCTAGGGTAGATCTGCACAGTGCTCACTGTGTAGACTGTGTACAGTTAGTATTTAGTATTCCTAGGGAAGATCTGCACAGTGCATACTGTTTACACTGTGTACAGTTAGTATTTAGTATTCCTAGGGTAGATCTGCACAGTGTTCACTGTGTAGACTGTGTACAGTTAGTATTTAGTATTCCTAGGGTAGATCTGCACAGTGCTCACTGTGTGACTGTCTACAGTAAGTATTTAGTATTCCTAGGGTAGATCTGTACAGTGTTCACTGTGTAGACTGTGTACAGTGAGTATTTAGTATTCCTAAAGTAGATCTGCACAGTGCTCACTACTGTGTACAGTTAGTATTTAGTATTCCTAAGGTAGATCTGTTAGATGAGAAGAGTTAACATGAATAGATGAGCTATGTCGGATTTAACCCCGACGCACTTTATTAAATATGTTTTGTTGTTGTTGAGAGGCATATTGTGAATATCTGGCAGCCATCAATTATATTCCTCTTTCAACTAAATTATTTTTTTAACGCTTCAAGAATGGCAGCTTTGATTCACAACTGTACCCTTTAAACCTCTTTCTGAGTAACAATGAGGAAGATATCGTCAGTTTTCTCAATAAAATAATTTTACATTTTGAAAATCTACTTTTTTTTTGACTTTAATAAAGAATTCAATCTTGATCAGACAAAGTTATGAAGAATGTTTATTTAAACTTATGGAGATAAAAAAATACAATATATCTTTTTATAAAAACACGAGATAATTTCCAGATAAATTTATAAATAAGCTCATGAGTTTGTATTGCAAATAGAACCTGTGTTCTCGCAAAAACCTTAGTTCTTTTCAGTCAGATATTTGTTTTTAAATATTCATGCTTGCAAATAGTAATTTAATATGTTTAAACATACCTTAACCGTGAGACAAAACAACCTTAAAATACTTTCAAAAGAAAATGGAATAAATATAGATTTGTGAAAACAAGAAAAACAAGCAGAGTTAATATATCTTGAGTGTTTGATGTTCTTCTTTCAAAATTCTTAACTTTTTTGCTTTTCTTCAAAACAATAGGATTCTTTTATTGAACATAGTTGGTGAATTTTACAGAAAAAAATCGCGGATTTGAATTTCTGTGAACGTACAGAATTTCCAAAAAATACTTCTCTATGCTCATATTTTGAATTCTGAGAGTTTCTCGTTTCACCAAAAAAGTTAAAAACGTCATCATATTTAAGAATGTATGTTGAAGCAGAGCAGAGCAGAATCACCAAAGATAAATGTTGTACATTTTTTTCAAAGAACGGCCTACAATGGACTAGCTACTAACTTTATACCTCGGTATCCTGCTTTACTGATTCCACGAATTATTTACAAACATTGTTGTTAAATGATAAAAAGGATTTTTTTTTAAATATTTCAAATATTTTAGTATTTTAATTTTTTATTTAACATCAGAGTTAAATGTGGAATGTAAAAGTCAAGCCATGATTTGGCAGATTTTAAATCCAAGATTTGCAACTCTGAATCCAGATTCAAGAATTTCCGCAAATTCATCTTATTTTTCGTCATTTTACCGACAAAACATTGATTTAATTTCAGACGATTACTGACTTTTTTAGAGAATGAATTTAAAATCTAAATCTTTGTCAACGAAAATCAACTAAAGCTTTAAAGATAAAAATCATTAAATTTGTCAGAAAAAAGAGTGTTTTGAATTGAGAAAACATACAAATGGGTTTCTCTGGGCTAGAACACTCACATCTGTCAATGAGCCAGGGTTCGTTTCTGAGCTGAACAAATAAACGTTTTCCTTCAAATATACATGAATGTTAGTTCGACTGTCAGTGTAAACAAAACAAACTTAATGCAAAATAAAACACCTTTAAAGCAGATTTTTGTTTGGCTAAAGATCAATCTCCCCCCCTCCCAATATTGTAAAAAATTAATCGCCTTATAGAGAAAATTTTTCCACAATTCATGTTTTTTTCCATTCACTTCGACCTTTCTTCCATTGATAATTATCCTACTTTCTACTTCTCTTCACACCCCCCCCCCTTATCCAGTCTTTCCTTCACCCAACATTACTTTCTTTATCCCCCCCTCTCAGTCCCGACCTCTCTCTCCATCCCACATCACCATTATTTTTTGTTCCCACCCTCCTTCCTTTTCAAATCCTTATCTCTTATCCTAACCTTATCCTCAATATTTGGTTACTCCCATATTCCTGGTATCCTGGTATCCTGGTATCCCCTGCATAGTATCTCAAATCCCACTCTGACTTCGTCTTTCTTTTTATCTGTTTATCTTCATCAAGATACAATACATCAATATCAGTATAAAGACCTTTCTTAGACATACATTCATTCATTTATTCATTTTTTACACTTAATAAAAAGGGGATGAAAAGGGGATGAAAAGAGGATGAAAAGGGGATGAAAAGGAAATGAAAAGGGGATGAAAAGGGGATGAAAAGGGTATGAAAAGGGGATGAAAAGGGGATGAAAAGGAGATGAAAAGGAGATGAAAAGGGGATGAAAAGGGGATGAAAAGGGTATGAAAAGGGGATGAAAAGGGGATGGAAAGGAGATGAAAAAGAGAAGAAAAGGAGATGGAAAGGGGATGAAAAGAAAATGAAGAGGGGATGAAAAGGGAATGAAAAGATGATGAAAAGGGGATGAAAAGGGGATGAAAAGGGGATGAAAAGGGAATGAAAAGGGGATGAAAAGGAGATGAAAAGGGGATGAAAAGGGGATGAAAAGGGTATGAAAAGGGGATGAAAAGGGGATGGAAAGGAGATGAAAAAGAGAAGAAAAGGAGATGGAAAGGGGATGAAAAGAAAATGAAGAGGGGATGAAAAGGGAATGAAAAGATGATGAAAGGGGGATGAAAAGGAAATGAAAATGGGATAAAAGAGGATAAAGAGCGGATGAAAAGGGGATAAAAAGAGGATGGAAAGGGGATGAAAAGAGAATAAAAAGGGGATGGAAAGGGGATGGAAAGGGGATGAAAAGGAGATGAAAAGGGGATGAAAAGGAAATGAAAAGGGGATGACAAGGGGATGAAAAGGGAATGAAAAGGATATGAATGAAATGAAAAGAATGATTAAGTGGACGGGGATGAAATCTTCCAACTCAAAAATCTCTTTCATCTCTAGAGCTCAGTTCAGGGAAACAATTATGAGATTTTTCAAATAAAGAAACCCTTGTGCAAGCTATTCAACTAATGGAAATATTTGAAAAGGAAAAATTTGAAAAATTTTCCAAATTCTTGTTTCTTGTTTAACTGAAAGATTAGAAGATTCAGATGAGTTCTCATGCAAAACAACAGGATTAGAATTAGTTAATCGGACTGTAAGCGTAATTTCAAGTGACCCTCCATGCAGAAATGGAAATGCAAGATTTACAACGGTACACTTGAAACTTTTTGCTGATTAAGTATAAACAAGATTCAATTTTTATTCGTGGTTTCACTGCAACAGTAACTTTCGCATTCTATATAATGGAGAAATTATCCAAATTAAATACTTTACAAGTCAGAAAAATGATGCTATCTTCCACATTTTTGATAATAAAAATTATAATAATAATAATAATAATAATAATAATAATAATAATAATAATAATAATGATAATAATAAGAATAATAATATGAATAATTGATACTTATTAAACTTAAATAATATTAACTTATCCTAACTCATTTTGGAATGTTCTCATAGCATTCGCGGAATTAACCAAATAGAATAATTATAACGGACCTATAACAATTTTTCCATTGGAAGCAAAATATCTAGGTTTCCTAGTTTTAAAACTAGATTTTAAAACTTTTCTTGAAGATTATTGTAATTTTCATTCTCTAAATCTAAATTGTCTTATTTTTGTTTTATTTTAATTTCATATGTATTTATTTCATATAAAACAATCAGAAGTATCTTTATTATTAACTCATCTTACTTTTTTTCAACTCAACTTATGCCTGTAAAAATCTAATAAACTAAACTCAATTGATCTTGAAGTAGCAGGTATTTTAAAATATATTCTGAAAGTGTTTGGAAGGTTTTTGCATTAAATTTCAGCTGTTTAAGATGTATAACATTTTTGTGTCGAGGCGAAAGAATAATGTGTCTAAATTATTTTCTTTTTATTCCTTTTAAAATTTATATCCTAGGAGAGTAAACTAGAAAACAGGATATTTAGAGAGGGAAAAAATGAAGATGGATGGAAGAGGGATGGAAAGGGATGGAAAGGAATGGAAAGGAATGAAAAGTGATGGAAAAGGATGGAAAGGGATGGAAAGGAATGGAAAGGCATGGAAAGGGATGGAAAGGGATGGAAAGGGATGGAAAGGAATGGAAAGATATGGAAAGAGATGAATAGAGATGGAAATGTATGGAAAGGGATCGCAAGTGATATATGGAAAGGGATGGAAAGTGAAAGGAAGGGAAGAAAAGAAAAGAAAGTTAAATGGAAAAAGGACAAAAGTATAACGGAAAAATATCCAGGAAAAAGATCTGATAGAAATAGGGGTGGAGAAAAGGGTAAATGTTAAAAGGACAAGGGGACATGAATAGGGGAAAGGAGCAATAGGGATAGAGAGGGGAAGTGGGAAATGAGAACTGTAAAGGGAATGGGATGGAGAATGAGAAAAGGGGAAAGGGGGAAGGAAGGATTGAAAGGAAAAGATTAAAAGTAGAGGGTTGGGTGGTATAAACATGAACAGAATACAAGAATGATTGAATATCTGTGTACGTGCACAATAAAAAGGGGTGGTGGTGTGGGGGGGGGCGNAAATACACATATTTTAAATACACATATTTCAAATACACATATTTTAAATGCACATATTTTAAATACACATATTTCAAATACACATAATTCAAATACACATATTTTAAATACACATATTTCAAATACACATATTTTAAAAACACATATTTTAAATACACATATTTTAAATTCACATATTTCAAATACACATATTTTAAAACACGCATATTTTAAAATTATTTGAATACATCATCATTTATTCATTATCCTGTATTGTTACGTTGCATAGATATTGACTTTTTTTCTTCAAATAATAATTAATTGATTATGAAAGTGCAGTGCTTAATTGTCACATATGACAATGTTTTTTTTTTAACTTCCCAATTTGATTCTATAAGTGGATTATGTTTAGATTGGTAGGTCTGGTTTGTATCCAATAAACGTGAAAACGGCTGAACCGATCGCTAAGGTATATGGCTGGTAGATAGAATAATTGTCGACTGTTAAGATTTTTGAAAATCCACAAATTTGAATGTGGAAAAAAATCCGCGAAAATTTTTGTCTTGAAAATCAACAGTTATAAAAAGTTAATATTGGTATTTGAAAAAGTTTTAGTTTATTATATCTTAGAAATATTTGAAAGTTTTCGTAAAATATTTCTGTCATGCAACGTTTTCTCCGAAATTTAAATTGACATTTGGCATTTTTAATATTCTTTTTACTGTATTTTAGAGAACATACTATTTTTGAGCTACCAATGATAGTACATATATAATTATTATTTTTTTTAATGTTGAAGTTTCAAGTAACCTTCCAGTTAAAGGGATATGCCAGATTTACAACTGTACCCTGGCAGAAACTGTGCAAATTACATTTTGGAGAATTCACATTTGAAAGGCTTTAAGGGTACCGTTGTATCAAAGGATTAATGACTTTAATTACGCGACCAGTCCCTTAAAATGACTCAATATAGAGATGAAACGAAATTCTTATCTTAAATGTTTAAAATTAAGAAAATATTGTTCTTGAGTCTACTGACGTCGTGATAAAATATAAATTAGCAAAGATAATAGTTCCAGGAACAACATTAAATGAAAGGGGCAAATATTTTACTAAATCCCTATCTATCTATCTTTCTAATTATCTCTAGTATATCTATCTATCTTTCTAATTATCTCTTGTATATCTATCTATCTTTCTAATTATCTCTTGTATATCTATCTATCTTTCTAATTATCTCTTGTATATCTATCTATCTTTCTAATTATCTCTTGTATATCTATCTATCTTTCTAATTATCTCTTGTATATCTATCTATCTTTCTAATTATCTCTTGTATATCTATCTATCTTTCTAATTATCTCTTGTATATCTATCTATCTTTCTAATTATCTCTTGTATATCTATCTATCTTTCTAATTATCTCTTGTATATCTATCTATCTTTCTAATTATCTCTTGTATATCTATCTATCTTTCTAATTATCTCTTGTATATCTATCTATCTTTCTAATTATCTCTTGTATATCTATCTATCTTTCTAATTATCTCTTGTATATCTATCTATCTTTCTAATTATCTCTTGTATATCTATCTATCTTTCTAATTATCTCTTGTATATCTATCTATCTTTCTAATTATCTCTTGTATATCTATCTATCTTTCTAATTATCTCTTGTATATCTATCTATCTTTCTAATTATCTCTTGTATATCTATCTATCTTTCTAATTATCTCTTGTATATCTATCTATCTTTCTAATTATCTCTTGTATATCTATCTATCTTTCTAATTATCTCTTGTATATCTATCTATCTTTCTAATTATCTCTTGTATATCTATCTATCTTTCTAATTATCTCTTGTATATCTATCTATCTTTCTAATTATCTCTTGTATATCTATCTATCTTTCTAATTATCTCTTGTATATCTATCTATCTTTCTAATTATCTCTTGTATATCTATCTATCTTTCTAATTATCTCTTGTATATCTATCTATCTTTCTAATTATCTCTTGTATATCTATCTATCTTTCTAATTATCTCTTGTATATCTATCTATCTTTCTAATTATCTCTTGTATATCTATCTATCTTTCTAATTATCTCTTGTATATCTATCTATCTTTCTAATTATCTCTTGTATATCTATCTATCTTTCTAATTATCTCTTGTATATCTATCTATCTTTCTAATTATCTCTTGTATATCTATCTATCTTTCTAATTATCTCTTGTATATCTATCTATCTTTCTAATTATCTCTTGTATATCTATCTATCTTTCTAATTATCTCTTGTATATCTATCTATCTTTCTAATTATCTCTTGTATATCTATCTATCTTTCTAATTATCTCTTGTATATCTATCTATCTTTCTAATTATCTCTTGNCTGAACTGCTGAACTCCTGAACTGCTGAACTCCTGAACTGCTGAACTGCTGAATTCCTGAACTGCTGAACTCCTGAACTGCTGAACTGCTGAACTCCTGAACTCCTAAAACTGCTTAACTACTGAACTGCTGAACTCCTGAACTCCTAAAACTGCAGAGAGTAAAACTAAAATGTATTCTATTAACATTTTATAAAAAACTCTAGAACTGAAATGAAGGAATTTAATAACTGAGGCACAAAACGTTTTCATTTCGTTCTTTTAAACATTTTTATAATTTTCATGTTGGCAGCTAGAAGCTAGAAGCTAGATGGACTGAAACGATATTTTAATTAGTTTCTACTCTAGAGGCAAGGAACTAGGCAGTAGGGAAAAACACATTTTCAAAAATTCATTTTCTAAATTTTATAATAAAAATATGTATTTTAATGCAGAGGATAGAAGAGGTTTAACAATTTTTTAATTTCAAGGCTATTGTAATATTTTTTTTAAAAAAGGAAACTCAACTTCATTTAGTCAAACTAAATATTTTCAAAATTTTTTTTTTCAAACTCTTAATTATTTAGGATTTATAAAAAAAACATTTAACCTACTTAAGTGTCCTAAGAAGCAGTAAATAATAGTTATTCTTTAGAANTCAAGTTAGTTTAATTTTAAGCCTAGCTAGCCTGACTGCTCCTTCAAGTGGGAGGATGTGTTTTAAATTGATGAAAATATGCTGGAAGCACCAATTTTTCAAGTTTGACAGCAGAATGGAGAATTTTTCATGTTTTTTAGGGAGGGCCACATAGCCCCAGGACATACTGTACTTTCTCATACCGATACATTATATAACAAGACAACACCATAATTTGTACTTTTAAAGGGAATTTAAATATTATTCAAAAGTCAAAATTAGTCAGGGCCAATTTTTGGGAAACTAAACAAGATCGGCAAAATCATTCTATATAATAAAGCTCATATATCTAAATATTTTTGTATATTTATATGTCAGCTATAGCTGGCCAAAAACGGCTGGACCGAATGGTCTGACATTATTTTTCGAAAATCGATTATTTTTCTAAATTGGATTTTTTTAAAACTCCGCGGACATTGCTTGGCACTTTAGCAAATTATAATATACATAAACGATTATGGAGTTTACATATATTGCTATTTTCGTTTAGAACAAAATGCAATTTAAAGGGACTGTACGCGTAATTTAAAGTGACTCGAGAAGTGTTAATTTCTCCGTTGCTTCTTAATAAAGGAATGCGCATTGCGCAAGTCATTTTCGCAAGAAACCCGCAAATGATAATAAACAGTTTAAATTGCACTCCGGGACCGTCGGGTTTCCCGACGCTCTAGCCCCCCACGTATATACGCAATCCGACTGGCAAGCACATTTTTGGAAGAGGAGAGAGTCTATCTGGTCCTGGAATCTTGCCAAGATCCGACAACTTTGAAAATCCGAAAATTCCAGATTTTTGCACCTAGATGTCATTTTGCCATTCAAAGAAATTAAAATCGTTGGGTTGATTTTATTGACAATTCTACGCAAAAAAAATAATTTGAAAATATAGAGATAACTTACATACATATCAACATATTAAATTTTATTAATTGATATGAAAAATATAATTGCTTTGCTGAATTGCATCTCAAAATTTAAATGACTACACCTGGATCCAAATGTTAAACATTTTTACGCAAAAATTAAATCAATATTTTGCCAATCACTTCTTAAATACTAAAGCTTAAAGGCTTAGCGACACTGTTAAGGTCAACCCAGTCTGGATAATTGATGCAATTTTTTATAGCTCACGCAAATCTGCCCCTTTGGTAAAAGTAAATTCAACCTATATGAAGCATAAAGTCTGACCGCGTCAACCTTATTGCACCGGCTAGTCCTGTCCATAGAGCTAGGCACAGTACAAACTGGGACTGGAAAGGTTGACCCGGCTCGGAAATTCAAATGTACTACGGCTGCCCGTGAGCGATCTGCAGATCTATGTGAATATGTTATCTCGTTAAGTAAGCTGAAAAAATATAATTCTCTCTTCTCCCCCCAAAGGCCCCCCCAAGCAGTTTGTTATTGAGATCTGAGAGAAGGGAAAACATGAAAAACATATTTAAGTGTTTTTCACAACTAGAGGGCTTCCTTGTAATCCTATACACCAAAATACGAGAATATGTTTATATTTTCATATTTAATGTTTTTCATATTTTATTTTAATATGAAAGATTTTTGATTAAATGTTAAATTGTAAACCAAATGCAATTTTTTGGCAATTCTAACAATTGAATGGTTATTTTTTGCATGGTTAATGCATTTTATTAGCTTTATATATACATAATTTGATCTTGAAAAATTTCAACAAAAAGTTTAGTTTCCAATCAAAGCTGGGTTCCCAAGCTAGATAATATACAGGGTTGCCCACAAAGAATGATACTTTAATGACAACCTTGAATTCTGTTCAACCAACTATCTAAATATTGAATTCTGTTCAACCAACTATCTAAAATTCTGTTCAACCAACTATCTAAATATTGAATTCTGTTCAACCAACTATCTAAATATTGAATTATGTTTTCTATCTTGTCTTTTAACACTATAGTCTCAGTAGAAGTAGATGTTTCCATGTACTGTTGTAGCACCGATATAAGGATGTATCTCTAATTGGATGATGAGATAGATAGAAAGATAGATGATAGCAATTTCTATTGGTTCAGAATAAACAACAAACACATGTCTGAACCCTGATTGGATCAGGAGCTAATGGAATCGCATTCAAATAAAATTTTAATGGTATTCAAGATGATAAAGAATAAACAAGATGAAAGCAACAAGGAGCCACAAATGTATGAAAAAAGCCTAAACAAATTGTGTTAAAGGGACAATAAACTTAATTTGAAGTAACCTAACCTGCAAAGATGGTGGTACCCTTAAACGCTTTGTCTGATCAAGTATGTAGCAGATATCAATTTGATAATAATTTCGAAAACTAATTATTTTCAATTGTGGTTTCTGTACAACAGTGACTTGTGCATTCCTATTGCAGGAATGAATTATCAAAAATTAAACAGTTTAACCTTTGAAAAACGACAATATCTTCCCCAATTATTGATCAAATAATGGTTTACGGGTACTCTTGTGAACCAGACACATCCATATTTTCATGGAGGGTCTCTTGAAATTACGCTTACAGTCCCTTTAAGTCTAATTAATCCCTGTATTTGCATTAACAAAACTTTTCAATTCACTTTACTTGGGAAAAATTGAATTTTTACGAAAATTTCTCGGAAAGTTTTAAATAAAATATATTTCTATTCATGAAATCACGTAATAATTAGGAAATTTTGTTCTAATATTAACAAAGAACAGACCGCCTACAAGACTCCGGAAATGATTCTATAGAATTAACCATGTCAAACCTAATAATTGAGAGCTTGTAATTCTAACTTGAATTGTCTACATTAAGAATTTATTTCACATAAAAACTTGAAGTATAGGACTGGCCGTACGTTATTAAATTTTAAAACCCGATCTTGGCGTTAATTGCAAACCGAATCTTTGTTGATCGTTTCCGAAAAAAAAAAATAGTTTTCTCCACTAATTGATTTTTCTTTAATTTGATCATACAGATACACAATATTAAACCGTGGTTGTTATTTTTCTGTTACCCTCCCAATCCTAATTGTTCCTCTTTGAAATAAAAATAGAAATAGTTGTTTTTTTTTGTTAACTGAATGTTTTTTAGAAATGTACACTCAGTTTGCTTTTGTTACATTGAGAACAGATTTTGCTTTGAATCAAGATGGCCGAACTACAGAAAATGTAAATCATTTTTATAAATAGTTTTATAAAATCGTTTTTTCAAAATGCAAAATAAAAAACACAATTTTGAACTCAGATTTTTTCGGATTTTTGAAAGTAAAAAAAATATTTAAAAACCAACCAAAGAAACGATGCTCGTCTCTATTTTAAAGAGATATTTATAGTTTGGTTAGGTTTGGTTTGGTATGGTTTACCACAATTCAGTTTCATCGTTCATATTTATTGTGTATTGTGCCTGGTAACTACAACACTATTATTAGAGGTGTATTCAAGGGGGGGCCTATGGGGGCTCATAGCCCCTAGATCATGCAGTGTAAACCGTAGTTTTCAGGGGTTTTTTGGGCCCAACGGATACTGAGCCCTCGTAGCATAAAAAATTAAGCCCCCTGGAAAAATTCCTGAATAGCCCCTGACTATTATCAAAAGTACACGGTGCATTGTATACTAAAGGTGTATTGTGTAATAAACCGTATATATTCTTACGAAAGGTGATTAAATTGTTAATACAATGTCTGTTTTTATGTTATGAATTATAATGTTTTGAAGTGTTGTTAATATTTGATAAGTATAAGACAACAAAGATATAATAAACACACGCAGCATAAACTTGACTTTGTTTGTTCTCCTTAAAGGGACTGTAAGCTTATTTTTAAGTGTTCCTCCATGCTAAGAAGGAAATATCCGATTACCAACGGTACCCTTGAAAGCTTTGTCTGATCAAGTATGAATTAGATATCAATGTTTATAATTTTGTAAACTGATGATTTTCTTTAAAAAAAGACTTGCGCATTTCTACGAAACGAAACGAAACACTTTTTTAAACCTATAAAACAAAAATATCTTCCATATTATTGATCAAATAAAGAAACGTTGTGAACCAAAAATTGACATCTTTGAATAGAAGATAGCTTAAAGACAAATTAAAAACCTCTAAATGAATTCTAGGACATTTTTTAAAAGTGGTTTAACTGCACAGACAATACAGAACAACTTCTCCTAAACTAGAATCAGTGCACAAGAAAACAAGAAGAATAGTTTTTAACTTAGTCTCTTCGTCGTTATAGTACTTTTCATTATTCATTAGATTTGGTCCCTGCATAGACAGTTTTAAGAAACAAAAACATGACAAGCAACAATTAGAAGAAACAGGAATAGCAGGGAAAACAGGATGGAAAACAGAAGCAGGAAAACAGAAAGAAGCAATAAAGAAAACATAAAGGAGCAGGATAGAAAACAGAAACAGGAAAACATAAAGAAGCAGGATAGAAAACAAAAACAGGAAAACATAAAAAATCGGATAGAAAAAAGAAACAGGAAAACAGAAAGGAGCAGGAAAGAAAACAGAAACAGGAAAACAGAAAGGAGCAGAAACGAAAACATAAATGTAAAAAGAAAATGAAACAGAAAGAAAACCAAGAAAAGGAAGAAAGAAAAAAAATAATTAAATTTTATATAAATAGATTTTTGGAGGTTTTGAACAAAACTACAATTTCTTTCAAGATTTCTTATAAAATGCTTGGAAATTCTTATGTGAACCCTTATTTTCGGATGTGAAACGAAAACTAGAGGTGTTACGCGGTTGCAAATCCGAACCAGTAATTTCGCATACATTTGTTGAATTGTAAATTGTACATTGTAAAATACTGGAGGTTTAAATTTAAAGCAGAAGAAGCAAAGAAGTCTTTAGTCTTTGTAGTTTTAAATTGTTTGAAGTAAAAAGATATAGTTAGAAGCGGGGGTATTTCTGGCCTAGTTCACTAATTAAACTAATTAAACTCCTAATTATGTAGAATCAGTGGCGTATACTTGGATAGCTTTATATTCATACTTTCAGCTAATTACTCACTAATTATACATAATCATTTTATGATTATTATTTCTATTATTATGCTAATTATAATTGCTGTTGCGAGATTTTATCCACACAAAACGAGTTTAATTCCAAATCCCTGAATTTTTTTATTGAAACCCTGTTCTATATTTAGCAAATAGTAGCTCAAGTGTCCGACGTTGTCCGTGGAATTTCAAAGATCGATCAAAACTGGGCAGAAATAGACCTTCTGTGCTGAAGCGGTTTTTACATATATTTACATATACGGAAGTGTTTCAGGAGTTTCCATAACATATAAAAACCGAGCTTTTGGACATATTGCAAATATTAAAAATCATCAATATTATATTAATGGGATAGACCACAATTTCTTATCCCAGCAGTTTAATAATTGAGAAAGATGCATTTTTTATGTAACCAGCTCAACCAGCTTTACTTTACTAGCTTGAACATTAACATTTTAAGCATAGAGAAATGTAACGAAGAGGTAAAGCTTACCTCAGATGTACACAACCGACCTCTCTATTAATCAATTAATAGATTTTAAGTGAAATATATCTGTGTACATTGCGTATACTGCGTACACTGCGTACACTGTGTACACTGTGTACACTGTACACTGCGCCATTGGTATCTTTAATGTACTTTTCAGTAATTAAAACTTAAATATAAACAGTCGTCTTCCTATTCCACAGCTTTATGGGCCTTACTGTACATATATTGTACGTACACTGTACTGTGTACACATAAGTAGAAAGACTTTGTGTAATTTATTGTACAATGTACACCGTACATGCATTTCTTTGTTAATTGTGTAATTAAAACAACTTTCTACTATTATTTTTTTTTGTTAAAGGGAGTGTTCGCGAAAAATGAAAGGGGGTATTGGCTTAATGCGATAAAAAAGCGCTTTTGATCGCTTCTAATCTTACTTCTATCTGTTGCGTCTATAAGGAGAAAATTGTTAAAAACGACTAATACCGAAGAACGTAGTATCCATACAAATTCAGAAAGATGCAACATACAACTTAGACCGTAAAAAAATCTATTTAATTTAAAACAAATCATTCAGATATTACACCATATGGTCATCGATTATCTTTCGCCACATTTGTATATAGTTGATTTTTCATAATATGTTTTGATTTTATTTTTTAAAATAACATTTAGCTTCCAACTTGTTTTTGAACATTCCTGGAAAATATGAAAATGTCGTCTTCATTACCAAAAATCCTCGAAACAGGAATAAATGTTTTTATAAGTAACTCTCAGATCATAACAATTAAAACATATTATAAAAATCAACTATGTACAAATGTGGCGAAAGATAATCGATGACCATAGGGTGTAGTATCTGAATGATTTGTTTGAAATTAAATAGATGTTTTTACGGTCTAAGTCGTATGCTGCATCTTTCTGAATTTGTATGGATACTATGTTCTTCGGTATTAGTCGTTTTTTTGCAATTTTCTCCTTATAGACGCAACAGATAGAAGCAAGATTAGAAGCGATCAAAAGCGCTTTTTTATCGAATTAAGCCTATACCCCCTTTCATTTTTCGCGAACACTCCCTTTAAATTGAGACCTGGGAGTCGGTATTAAAATTGGTCAGCCGCCGGTACAATGAAGTAAATTTTAATTGATTAAAGTGAAGTGAACCGGGTAAAAGATGTTCACTTGGGATGTAATAATTATTTACATTTTACAACTACTTTATAGGGAAGTTAAGGGAATTTTACTATACCAAGGATTCCCAAGATCAATTTTAGGAACCCGTGGTTAAGTGACATTTTTGATTTAGCTAAAAAGTAGTTGTAGACAAATTTATCGTCTCTTGAGATGCCAATGCGCAAATTATTTCATGAAAACTTCACAGAGCGGGTGGTTATTTTACTTAGTTGTCCCAAGGGATGTAAAGTGTTCAGGGAATAATGGGTCGGTAATGTTTACCAAAAGAAGGTAGAAGTGTTTATTATCAATATATCTGAACTAAACAATAAAAAATTAAACGTTAACATCTCCCAGCAAGTGGAACGGAAACACAAAAGCACAATAATTTAGATCATTAAAAACATGTCGGATCACAAATTATACCTAATTTTCACACCCCCTGCACAACCTGCCTTTTTTCTCATATTACCAGACCAAACTCAATCTCAATTTATTTTCCATTTCGTTGTAATTTTCTTTGTTTCAATATTTTGTATTGGGCTAAACAGAGAATTACAGGACAGAGTGTCCACAAAATAAAATATGATTTTAACTTAAATATACAGGGTCCTGAAATATCCTTGTGCGTTTTTTTATAATTAGAGTGTTCAATGCTCCTTATCCTTCCCTGCAGGATGTTCTATGTTCTTTCCCTGCAGGTTTTTACGTGCAAGGTTATAATGCAAGGAAAGTTAATTGCTGTTGCGTATTCTCTGCGTAAATATTGAAACCAGTTCTCTGTGGGCGGTGTTTGTAAACAAGAATACTGAAGAGATGCGTCAGTGTTACTCAAGTATCTGAGGAAGATAAAAGCATTTAAATTTGATAATTTTTATAATTCACATTATAGTTTCCTCTGACCAGAATATGTCATTGATTTTTTTTATGTGAAAATGGATCCCCATGTCAGGCTTTGTCATCCGTCTTGTGTTTACTTTACTGCTTAGAGACAGTACACTGCAGTACTAACATGCGTACACCTTTGAAATAACTATCTTTACACTTTAATTCTTTGGTTACGTGTTCCTTATCCGTCCCTGCAGGGTGTTCCATGTGTTCCTTATTCGTCCCTGCAGGGTGTTCCATGTTCCTTATCCGTCCCTGCAGGGTGTTCCATGTTCATTATCCGTCCCTGCAGGGTGTTCCATGTTCCTTATCCGTCTCTGCAGGGTGTTCCATGTTCCTTATCCGTCCCTGCAGGGTGTTCCATGTTCCTTATCCGTCCCTGCAGGGTGTTCCATGTTCCTTTAACATCCCCGCGAAGTCAGATGTCAGACATTATAATCCGTACAATCAGTTCAGATTAAATAGAAGATGGATCTAAATTGTGTAAGTGACGGGCCAGGATAAATGTATAATAAGATCAGTAGCCATTGTACCAAACCATTTCAAATCTAACAAAACAATCTCAAATATATCTTTAGCTACACTTTCTTTCATACAAAACAAAATGAAAAACCATTCAAATTCAAATTTTTGGTTTAAATCCCTGCATTAACTTTAGGATTAGTAAATATCAGAGAGAGCGCCGTAAAATATATTTCCTTTAAGGGGTTTCGCAGATTACGTCAAACAAACCAAATAAAAACCTCTATTTTTGTGTTTGTCTTTTAGAATTTTTAAACATTTGTTTTACAAAATCTTTTCTAAAATCTTTAAAGTTGTTTCTTGTGAAGTCCCACTTAGTCTTATCTCTAGTTTCTTTAGGGATATACATACTTACTTTATTATACCTTATTCTTTAGTGATATACTTACTTTATTATACCTTATTCTTTAGGGATATACTTACTTTATTATACCTTATTCTTTAGTGATATACTTACTTTATTATACCTTATTCTTTAGTGATATACTTACTTTATTATACCTTATTCTTTACAACCCTTTCTTATTTTTCTTTCTTTCTTTCTTTCTTTCTTACTTTCTTCCTTTCTTCCTTTTTTTCTATCTTTCTTTCTTTCTTCTTTTCTACCCTTTTTCTTTCTTTCTTTCTTTCTTTCTTTCTTTCATTCTTTCTTTGTTTCTTTGTTTCTTTGTTTCTTTCTTTCTTTCTTTGTTTGTTTCTTTCTTTTTTTCTATCTTTCTTTCTTTCTTTCTTTCTTTCTTTCTTTCTTTTTTTTCTACCTTTTTTCATTCTTTCTTTGTTTCTTTGGTTCTTTCTTTCTTTCTTTCTTTCTTTCTTTCTTTCTTTCTTTCTTTCTTTCTTTCTTTCTTTTTTTCTTTCTTTCTTTCTTTCTTTCTTTCTTTCTTTCTTTCTTTCTTTGTTTGTTTCTTTCTTTTTTTCTATCTTTCTTTCTTTCTTTCTTTCTTTCTTTCTTTCTTTTTTTTCTACCTTTTTTCATTCTTTCTTTGTTTCTTTGGTTCTTTCTTTCTTTCTTTCTTTCTTTCTTTCTTTCTTTCTTTCTTTCTTTCTTTCTTTCTTTCTTCTTTCTTACTTTCTTTCTGCCTTTAAATGTTTTAAACAAATTTAGTTGAATAATTTCTGTAATTTTCTTTTTTCTTTTATGCCCTGTTTGCAAATTAACTCTTCTTGTAAGTAAGCAGCATACAGTTTTTAAAATCCAAACTGACGTGAATCCGGGGGAGAAATAAATCGACACGTTTGGAATATAATAAAGGTTTATGGCGATTTAAGATTTTATAGTCTTAGATCCAAATTTCCAGGAAACTAAAGTACATTGCCTGCATGCAGTAAAGATATTCCAAGCATTTTTTATTACTTTTTTTCTAAATAAGTTTATTGTTATGTGTTTGTAAAGTGTGTACTGTATATACTGTGTGTACTGTGTGTACTGTATATACTGTGTTTGTAAAGTGTGTACTGTATATACTTACACATTTCGAAAAATATCATTCGATGTGTAAAACCACTCGAAAATGACAGACGCTGTACAATAACCAAAATTTGTTGGTTATTGTACAGCGTATCTTATATGTAAATGTTTCGTCCGCTGGAGCTAAGAATTTGTTTGTTTATATTTTGATTCCATATTGAGTTTTAAGTTTTCCAGAATAACCAAACAGTTTTTTGCCGTTTACATAAATATTTTCTAGCAGGCATAAATTTATTAAGGCAATACAACGCTAATTCTGAACATAAGACGATTTTGTATTTGTCACTTAGTTCCCATGTTTATTGGAACACCCTGTAGTTTCATTACAAATAAGGGTGCAGAGCGCCCTGAATTCTAGATTGTGCACACGAATATGAGTGTCAGGTTGCTGAGATATTTATGTAGTATTCAAACAAAGAATTCTTGATATTAAACCTTCTTCAACAATAGGTAAATAAATCACCGAAGAGTTGTATCTTATAGACAATACGTACAATATAGCCATTTTTTAGGGGCTGGGGGGTCTTTTCAGAACCCTAAATATGGGCTTATCTTTCAAACCTTTTTATACAGATAATTAGGATTTAATGCCGTTTAATCCTATGCATTGCAGACATGAAATACTAATACGAAGGATAATGCTTTAATGACGACTTTTTAAATATTACAATATAAAGGTTTAATTTGGTCTAGAAACAGTCTTTTAAGTATACATTATATTATTTGACACAAAAACTTAATTTCTTCTGTGGGAAACCATGATTATAAAAAAGACTCAATTATTCAAGGTTAAAATGCAAGGAAAGTTATTTCAGAGGTGTACGCATCTTTTGTACTGCAGTGTACTGTCTCTGGGCGGTAATGTAAACACAAGACGGATGTCGAAGCCTGACATGGGATCCATCTTTCACATAAAAAATCAATGAAATATTCTGGTCATAAGAAACTATTATGTGAATTATCAAAATTATCAAAATTTAATGCTTTTAACCTACTCGGATACTAAACGAACATGTATTCTTGTTTACAAATTCCGCCTAGAGAGAACTGGTTGCAATATGTACGCAGAGTATACGCAACTGTGATTAACTTTCCTTGCATTATAACCTTGCAATCATGAAAGTACAGTCGTCTTTAATGTATAATCCTTTATGACCAATCCTTTACCATAAAAAAATATGTTTGAAGTCAGCATACGCGACGAACCTAAAGATATTTTTACTAAAACATAGAATTAAGTCTTTGCCACAAACTCAGATTTCGTATCCCTATATTTTTTAACCTGATGGCGTAATTCTTTAATAAAAACTTAGATTATTTCCTTTTAATGAATTCATAGTTTGAATTAAATAAGGTTTACAACATTGGGTTGCAAAGTCATAGGTTTTAGAAAACCAGAGTGTGTGACAAAAACTGAATTTATTCTCTAATCTCATATATTTCTAGTCCTTCTAAGTCTCTCTTCGAAAAGTCAAAACGAGGAGTTACTATTTTTATTGAACGTAAATTTTACTTTAATTCGACATGAATAGTTCTTTATTAATTTGGTAAACATATTCCTATAACAGATTAGAAATTATCCTTTCATGCAAATTAATTATTTGCAAAAGCACTAATCTTAAATATGGCTTCATAATCTTAATAGTGATTCAGTGCAGTATATTATATACATATATTATATCTTCATTTTAATTCACAACTAATGTCATCACATGAAATGAATTTAAAAAAGGCTTGAAAGGGTCTCCGAAAAAAAATTTGCTAAAAAAAAATTCTGCCGCAAAGTTAATAATTTGGTTTCCAATTGCTTGCTAAACCTTTATTTTAAATCAAATCAAAAGAGTCTAAGGAGTCAATTAAAGGGACTGTAAAGGAAAAATTAAAGGGGGTATAGAGAATCTCAGGCGTTGAACGATACCTATAAGACATCTATCTGTCATGAGAAATAGATATAAAACTGATTTTAAATAAGAACTGTAGTATTAAACAGATCATATTTAACAAATACGCAAACAATCTGAAAACGATTATATCCCACAGGTTTGCTCCTATTATATCTTTTTAATTTTTATTTTTATTAGATATGATTGATAACATTATTACAGATAGTCCGTTATACGTCACCAGAACTTCAACCAATGGCAATGCAGTATACTGGTCACGTGATTTCAAGTAAGCCTCCTTTCTTGAGAGTCGCATGACCTTTATAAACCTGTGTCTGAGTTGGATAGAGAACTATATAATCGTTTTTCACAATTTTCTTCATATAGCATAAATCCCCAAGACACTTTTACAGAAAATAATTAATTTAAGTTAAAACTCTTAGACATCTCATTCATTTTTTGATCAGAAAAAGTTTCAAAGGGTACCGTTGTGAATCAGACATCAATTAATGTAAAAATACGTCGAACGTCGCTTTAGAGGGTCATCTTTACGACATAGTTCACTTCCTATATGCAGGACATCCTGTTTAGATATTATTCATCATTAAACAAACAGAAATTAAGAAAAAATAGCTGAACCTTTAAAAAGTTTTGAAATTGAGGCCGGAACCTTCTTTATCCTAGCTAAGAACAAAAAACAGCATTAGAAGCAACACAGAGGCTAGGTGTGAGTGACAGACTGAACAAGTTTATTGAACGATGGTTCCATATGGAATTGACACGGAATAATTGTCCCCTAAACTTTTCTCAATATATCATGCAATACTCTCCGTAGTGTCAATATGGGATACATTTTCTCAATATATCATGCAATACTCTCCGTAGTGTCAATATGGGATACATTTTCTCCATATATCATGCAATACTCTCCGTAGTGTCAATATGGGATACATTTTCTCCATATATCATGCAATACTCTCCGTAGTGTCAATATGGGATACATTTTCTCCATATATCATGCAATACTCTCCGTAGTGTCAATATGGGATACATTTTCTCCATATATCATGCAATACTCTCCGTAGTGTCAATATGGGATACATTTTCTCCATATATCATGCAATACTCTCCGTAGTGTNTCTAAAGCTCAAGAAAGGCTGGGAGGGGGGAGTGGGAGATAGGCTTCATTGAAGCCTGATTAAATACTTTATATCGTGTCGGAGCTTTGATTGATTGATTGATTAAATGGATGAAAAAACAGTGTGTGTATTTACGAGGTGCATTCCACAGCAAATATTTTAATATTTATATTTTTAAGTCTGGAGCTGGGTATTTTAAATAAAACAGAGTGTTACAAATCTAAACACGACAAGCGGTTTGAAAGCTAAAAATACAGCAAGCAAAATATAGCTACAGAGGTAGTTAGTTTGCAGAAATATAGGTTTTAGCTACAGAGCTAACTAGGTAAAAAGCTAGCTATTGCTGGAGAGCTAAAGAGGTATAAATAAAGAACTAAAGAGCAATAGCCAGAAAGGTAAAGATCTATAGCTTTAGCTCTAAAGCTGTCTAAATTTCTAGATATCTCATCGTGGCACTGCACCCTATATAGAAGAGTGTGACTGTCTAGATTTCTAGATATCTCATCATGGCAATGCGCCCTAGAATAGTTGAGCTCTCAAGATTTCTAGATATCTCATCGTGGCACTGCACCCTATATAGAAGAGTGTGACTGTCTAGATTTCTAGATATCTCATCATGGCAATGCGCCCTAGAATAGTTGAGCTGTCTAGATTTCTAGATATCTCATCGTGGCACTGCACCCTATATAGAAGAGTGTGACTGTCTAGATTTCTAGATATCTCATCATGGCAATGCGCCCTAGAATAGTTGAGCTGTCTAGATTTNTTATATTACTAGATATCTCATCATGGCACTGCACCCTATAGAAGATTGTAGCTGTCTATATTACTAGATATCTCATCATGGCACTGCACCCAATAGAAGAGTGTAGCTGTCTATATTACTAGATATCTCATTATGGCACTGCACCCTATAGAAGAGTGTAGCTGTCTAGATTACTAGATATCTCATGGCGGGTTTTTCTAAATTCCAATATTTGGTTTAAGTAGATTATTGACATTTCCCGGATAGTCAGGGTACCTTCATACAAACCTTCCTGGGATCAAATTTAATGCATTTGAGCTAGGTCGCTAAACTATCTACTACAGGTTCAAATCTTACATCACCGATTCAAAGTTAAAGAGTCGTGATAATTTGAATCGGGGATTTAGGATTTGAACTGGCGATAGGATATTTCAGCGACTTTACCAATCATTTAAATCATTGAAAAAGCACTTTGCCTTCTTTTTTAATTTAGCTGATCCATCTATCTATCTATCTATCTATCTATCTATCTATCTATCTATCTATCTATCTATCTATCTATCTATCTATCAATCTATCTATCTATCTATCTATCTATCTATCTATCTATCAATCTATCTATCTATCTATCTATCTATCTATCTATCTATCTATCTATCTATCTATCTATCTATCTATCTGTCTGTCTGTCTGTCTATCTATCTATCTGTCTATCTATCTATCTATCTATCTATCTATCTATCTGAAAGCATTTCTTTTAATTTTCTTAAAAAACAATTTTTCTGTTTTCCTGCTGATTTTTCTAAATTAGAAATATTTAAAATCTTTTTTGAACTGACAGTTTTCAATTTGGATCGGCCATACACCTCCTCGCTAACATGAGGTTCCATAAAAAAGTGGACCCAATAGGTTCAGCCGTTTATACGTTTGTTGAATACAAAATAGTCAAATAATTTTTCATATGTATAGATTCAAACTTTCAAAATTTAAACTGAAAAAAACATTTAATACAAAATATTATATTATTAAAAAAACTGGATAACAAAAATTAGTTTCCATTGCGAATCTAAATGAAGGCGGTTAATAATTCACCCAGTATAAAGTAAAATCATGCCCTCTCAACTCCTGTATTGCACACAGGGTTTTCCCGGGGGCTACCCCCCCCCCCCCCCCCTCCACAAACCGATATCCGTTGTACACTCTAATAAATTATATTATAGCATGCCAAAACAATATCACGCGGTGCGAAAACAAGATTTGCGTTTACATCGAAATTTGCAAGCCTGCCAACTATATTTTACAATGATTCATGGTGTACACAGGATTCTACTTTGTTATTAAAATATTTGGCAGGGTTCGAACATTTGGTAAAAAAATAAATATCTATCTATCAAACTCGGCCATTTGCTTGTCAGTGTTTAATAGTAATAAACACTCAAATATGGTTCCATTAAATCTTAGATCCACAATGTTTCCCTTAAAAACTTTTATCTTTACAGTAAATAGGGTTAAAAGTGTTAAATTAGGATAATTCCTGTATGTTTTCGTGCATTAGAAATGCGCACTTTTGTAGCGAAACCATACATGAAAATAAATCAGTTTTTAATATTATTTATATTGGTATCTGATTCAGACTTGGTCAGAAAAACCTTCAAAGTCATTAGTCATTAGAGAATTCATAATTTAAATTATGACGTCATGGTTGCGAAGATCATAATTTAGAAATTTAGAAAATTACAAATTACAAATCAGTTCCTTTCATTTCAAAGATATTTACAGTGTTTTCATGAATATATATATTTGATGATATTTAATCCTAACAAGTATTCTGAAAAAATATTTTTAAAGGACTGTAAGCGTAATTTCAACTGACCCTCCATGCAAAGATGGCAATGCCCGATTCACAACGCTATCCATTTAAAGCTTTGTCAGATCAAGTTTGAATTAGATAATGATGTTAAAAATTTTCAAACTGTTTTTTTTTAAATTGTGGATGTTTAAGTGACTTATTAAAATTAAACCTATGGGAAAACGACAATATCTTCCCCATTATTGATCAGATAAAGGTTTCAAGGGTATCGTTGCGAATCGGACATTGGCATGGAGAGTTAGTTGAAATTATATACACACACAGTCCCCTTTAAACACTAAGTACATTTTTTATGGTATTATAATTGATATATAAAGTTTAATAGTTTTAAATAAAAATGATTAAAGTATGAAATTCAAAATTATTTTCGGAACAAATTTAAGCTTTTTAATCTAAGTACTCCTTATAGTGTAGTTTGAAGGCAGACTCCTGAATGGAACAATATATACCTCCTGTACCCCCCCCCCCCGTACTCCAACCTTACCCCGGAACCCCTGTAAGTACTCCTTGTGTAGTATGAAGGCAGACTCCTGAATGGAATAATATTAGTTTAAACTGTTTTGACAGGAGAGAGTATACATTGATCCTGCTCTGTATATACACACAGATTAAACATTTGAGTTCGAAATTTTTTTATTTTAGATTCTGGACGGGTTTTTTCCATTTAAGATTTTAGACTGTCATCTCTTGTAAACCTGCAACCAGGCAGATAAACACTGGCAAAAAAAGGTGAAAAAAAACAACAAAAGTTTGGATGTGTGTTTTTTTTTCAAGGTATAATCCATCGTTTAGTAAACCATCAAAATACTAAATTAAAGGCAGAAACAAAAAAAACAAGCTTTAAATTTTAAGATTTGGCCGAGAAAAAAAATGTAAATTTAAAGGATTTCCTCTATTCCCTGTTTCAACTGTTATTAGATTTCTGATTTCTATAATTATCCCGTAGATTTTTTGTACCCCCCCCCCCCACTTCCGCACTTTTCCCTGAAGCGTCCTGTCAAACGCTAATCATGAAATTAGATTTGTAAAAACTAGGAACGCGGATAGAGAATCAATTAGGACGGGTGAAATAATCCGTGCTACCTAACTCTCGTATATACATACAAAAACCCCGAATCTAAGCATGTATATGTATGTCAAATTTACGAGGCAAAAAATTGATAATTTTTAGAAAAATTTTGCGCAGTTTCACTCACTCAAAGTTTCGTGTTTTTGCCGAATTTTTCTCTGAAATTTTTGACGCAAAAAAATGTTAAAATTGGAAGCTGTCAATCCAACGTTGCAGTTCAGAACAACACATTTTTTAGAAAAACATAACATACTTTATATAGCCTTATCTATAATTCCTCTTATATATCCTGAGGGATAGATTATAACCTGCAGGGACAGATTTAATTGAGGGATCAGGCATTGATCCTAACATTTAAAAGCGACCACATTGGATAATTCTAATTGGGAACATCTGTATAAAATATATAAAATAAAATGTACATTTTTAACCAGATTCATTCTTTTTCTGAAATGTTGTGAATATTTAAATATGATAAATGCGACAGGACTGGGAATAATGTTGAGCATAATAATGGTAATTGGAATATATATTCTTTAGGACTCCCCCTGCTGTTTACAGGGTGTCCATAAAATAAGTTTTTCTTCTCCATTTCTTAACATTGGGTGGAGGTAAATTAAACCTGTAACACTGCATTCTTGATATTCATTCAACAGACAGAAAAGTTCTTTATCTCTAAACCATTCTTTATTTCTAAACCATTTTTTCCTTGACACCTTGCATATTAACAGATGGGTGATGGGCTAGTGGAAAGTGTGGGAAGAGATAAGAAAAAGCAGAGATGGAGG
>NW_019398072.1:0-26039 GCF_000591075.1 Eurytemora carolleeae
AAACCCAACCTATATCAAATTCATAACATTCGTATCCATCCTTAAAGTATCAAGATAAAAAAAATTTTGTAAAAAAGTTGAAGAAATATTACTTAAAACTTAAAAAGTGAAAAACGTATCTATTTTAGCCCTAAAAATGATAAAAACTCATACTCGTATCAAAGTTGATATCCTCTCCCTCTCCCCACCGGACACCAGCTGTTATTGTAAAAAAGTTGAAGAAATATTACTTAAAACTTAAAAAGTGAAAAACGTTGTTATAAAAACTCACACTCGTATCAAATTATGCTGATATCTTCTCCCTCTCCCCACCCCACCAGCTGTTATTGTAAAAAAGTTGAAGAAATATTAACTATAGCTTAAAAAGTGAAAATCGTACCTATTTCAGCCCTAAAAATGTTAAAAACTCACACTCGTATCAAAAGCTGCCATAACAGCTGTCAGTCTCTACGCAGGCATCCCACCAAAATAATTTAATGTGGATCTACAAAATTCCTCCCCCCTTACTCTTACTTTTAAATGACCACGGCATTCACTCGAATCATGAAGTGAAGCTTTCCCACCCACTCCTCTCCCATGTTTGGACTTCAGCCCCAGCCTAGCCTTTTCACAAGACGTGTTTATCCATTTCCTCCATGTTGGTGCCCACATGTCAAACCCCGCTCATCCCAGCTCCCCCTCACCCCAGCAGGCAGTCAAGTTTAGAGAGTTGAGCTGGTAACAGCTCCGACAGAGGGAGCCTCTTGACTCCTTTATGATGATGGTGCAGATACTCAGCTAGCAGCAGTCGTGCTAACCGAAGGGTTCCCAGTTTATCATGTAATCCAGAGACAACATAATCGCTCAATCGCATCATGATAAAACCGCGATCTCTGCCTACTAGGTTGGATAAGCCGGGTGTTATCAATCCTCTCTTGCCAGTTCCTGTTGATCTGCTCCACCAACAGGAAGCTCTACATTACTCCCATGAAGTCCCCCCAAATATGCATCATTTATTCCTTTTGTTAATTTCTAAACCAACCAATTTTAACCCCACTTGGGAAACTATTTCAAAACTTTCGTTTTATTAAATAAATGTTAGAAATATCCATTTAGATCTCTTTTATTTTATCATATAGACTTTTAAAGTCAACAATAAGATACTCTAAACAGTCCAAATACCTTGCAAGTACTACTTTATCTCTCCTTCAAACAAAACTAGCAGAAAAAAACATTGTTTCTAAAAAATAAATCAACACTTCAATATATTTTAAACTAGAGATAGTAAAAGATATTTTTGAAAATGAAAAACTCAAATTTAACTTAAATATTATGAGATGAAAGAAAGGACAAAGATCCAGAAAATAATTGACTTGTATAAGTTTCTGTTGTGAAAAAATAGTAGGAGTACATTTGTAAACCCACAAAGCTCTTTGTTCATTTATATGTTAGCTACAGTTAAACCTAAATATTAAAACCATCAAAAGAATTTATCAAATGTTGTCTTCTTCTCTTTCTGATAATGGAATGTTGCAGATATTTAGTTATTTTAATTTATTGATTATTTGGAGCTCTATAAAACTGTCCCAACATATTCATGGCTATTTATTTGTTTTCACAAATACTGAGATTTACGTAAGATAGTATAAAACCCATTGAAAAATAATGAAGACTTTACTGAACTATTTCGATGTATTTAATATTTAGGGTTTAACTGTAGTGTGGCTGGCGAAATGGCAGAATCAAATGTGCTGAATTTTAGTGAGGAAACTCATGGGTATGACTTAAGCTAAATAAATTATATTGTTTTTGTTTTAATTCAATTATTTAAATTACACAGGCAATGCTAGGCACTTAAGCTAGTATGTAATAAAAATTGGGGGTCCGATGATTAAAGTAAATTCAATCCAAATTAAAAAACAAAAAATGTCCTTCTACTACCTCCAAACTCAAGCAAATGAGGCTTAGCATTTAATTATCATTGCTTAACTGTACTATCCATGATGGCACCCATCCTATTAGGATAAATGTGCATTCTTGCCAGATTTTTCATTCTTTCTTTAGTAATGGTGGCTCTTGTCCATATATTTAACCTTATTAATGAATGATTGTTCAGCCTGACAACTTGTCACTGGATCAGTCCTAATGATTTGGATAAGTTTCCTAATATTTTCGACCTCAATAGCATCTTGATAACAATCCTCAATAATCACAAGCCCTTTTCCCTAAATATCAATAGTTATTTTGATATGCTTATTTTAAAGTTCATGATAAGTTTATGAGCTCAGGTACCAATATTCAATATTATTTCATGATTATTTATTACCTTAATAGATATGATCTAAAAAGAGACATGGTTATTTTAGTAATACTTGGATCTCACCACGGATTGATAAGTTTGAAGCCAGTTTTTGAAAACAGTAACTTCCAGAAGAACGCTTTCCCTACTTTCAAACAGCTAAAAAATTAGAATTATTACGGGAAAATAAGAAATAAAACTAATGAAATAAGTAAGGTTAGTAAAACCCTTTTCCTACCTTTGCAAAGTAATCGAGGGCATTATCAAGATCAGCTTTTACTTTATGTGTAGATCTTTTGATAAGAATCTGGGGGAAAGAGTTTGCAGATTTGCAAATTTTCTCTGATCTGCTCCAAACCTCTTTGCTCAGGATGATATAATAGCATCAAAAACGGTATTGCAATAATTCTCTTGGAAGTATTACTTAGTGGTTTGCATTGTTAGAGCTCAGCTCTTCTAAGAGGTTGCAAAACAACAGATAGATTTTCTGCTCTATCTTCTATCTGTTGCCGGATTTTTTCATCCCATATTTTTTCAATTTCAATTTCATGTCTGTCTCAGGTTCAAAAGTTTAATGTGGTTATGAAATTCAATATTTGTTGTGTGAGGGGGGGGGGTACAAATCACTATTTGTAATCTTTTTAAATTTCTAAAATTAATTTTTAATTTAGTAAACTTTTTCCTAAATGACATCTTCAATGATTAGATATGCTTTCAATAATTCCAAATTTGAGCCTTGTAATTGTTTGATTGGAAGCAAAGCAGAAAAACAACTTCATCACTAAAAATAATATTTAAAAATTTAACAGTTAAGAGTTTAGGAATAAAGGTCAAAGTTATTATTTTCCTAATAGGTACATAATAGCAAGGATAAATTTCAAACATGTGACGTGGGGGGTCCTTTTTTACAATAATATATAATCTACCTATAAAATAGTCCACTTGCCTCAAGCTCATCCAACATGTATTAAAAGATTGACTCAGCAGATCCATCAGCCATTTTGATGAATCTAAGAAATTCTTCTCTAATTTCTCCAGTACCCATTAAACATTGTGACTTCGTCAGTGCTGAGCACATAAGCCCTGTTTTTTTCACACTATCCAGGATTGAATATAGGACTAGACGTAGATTCCCAATGATATCAATTATCTCGTTCTGGATATGAGAAGACATCATTCTTCCTTGTGGTCTTGTTCCGTCTGAAGTGTGTTTCTTTGCAGATGATAGCACTTTTTCTATATTTTCACTGTAGCATCCAGTGAGATCCATTCAAAGCAAGGAAGTTTCCTCGGTTTTAGTGTGGGTTTTCAGTATCAAACTGTTGACAGTGGCCTCTTAATCCTATACCTTGATCTCTGCAAAATCTGACAGCCTTAATCACAGCACCCAGAATGTCATTATTTTCAGATATTCTTTTCATTTATGCAGAGTCAACCAATCTAGTAATTTCATTCTGTTTACTTAGCATGCTTTAAAGAAACTTTTCTGCCTGACTAAATACTTGGCATTCTGAATATAAATGATAGGGAAGACCCTTTTCGTCCCCTACTGAAATGTTTTTCCAATCAGAGTTCCCACCCTACACACAGAAACATGATGAACATCTCATGAGTATTAGTGTATAGTTTATTTTGTTTAGTTTAGTATTTTTATGATTATCCATTTGTAATATCGATATTTTTAGTTATTCTTTTTAATTTATCTCATGTAATTTCATCATAAAATGTGTAAATAAAATAATAGTTTTGTTTAGTTTAGTATTTTATAATTATCCAGTTGTTTATTTATCCAATTTGTTGATCCATCTAGATGGCAGCAGATGCTTTTTAATAGAGGCAAACATTCCACAAGGTAAGAAGAATATCTTGTCAGTTGTATGTTTCACTGTAGTGGTTGTATTTGGACTTTTCTCCATATGACCTGTTAAAGTTAGCAAATCTTCTCAAGGCTCACATATATGAATGACATAGTTTTGTATTCACAAATTCAGCCTCAGGAATGTTCTTTAAAAATTGATATCTGAACTAGAAATAACTAAAGTAAAAAGATTAAGACAGTAAATACTAAATCACAATTTGTTGTTGATGTCAATAATTTGTTTAATAATCATAATCAATCAAGATAATTTATCAACTTTAAGACCTAATATTTAAAATTATACTAATTACTTTGATGCAAGTTTTGCCAGAACTAAAAGCTTATAGCAACTCAAATGAACTTACTTAAAAAGGAATACTATATATATATACATTAGATCGTTTTAAAACAAATCCCAACCCTACTCTCTAGCACTAGATTTAAATCATTTTCTTCTCAATATATTTCGCCTGAAACTTTTGCATCAACAGGAGTTTGTCCTAGCTCTTTTGAAAAGTATAGAATGTATAGGAAAAAATCTTTACATAAACATAATTCTTCTTGTACCATGTATACATTCTACTGTACTTGGGAAGAATTTTTATCCCTGCACTGTAAAATTCAGCAAGTAAAGCTGGATCTTTTTTAAATGCCAATAAATTTTTTGCAAATAATATTCATTATTTTTAATAATTCATTCCCAAAAATACATTCTTTTATAATTCAATATTATTTAAAGTTTTTTAAAATCTATTACTAAACCAAATACAAATACATTCAATCTTATTTAATAATTATAAAGTGATGATGACAATAAAAATTTACAGGATTTTGAATCAAACATTCATTATTTTTAAATTTAAGAACATTTTAATGATAAAGAAAATTAAAAAGTTACAAAAAATTGAATATTTTATTCTCAAAAACTGTTTGAATTTATATATTATCATTTGGTTTTAATTTAATTCAGTAATTAGTAATCTCTTATTAAGACGACATTTAATTTGTCTTCTGTTCATGCGCCAAGTCAAAATTTAACTTTGCAAAGTCAATATGTCTTCAAGAAACCATAAACTGTGAAAAATATTTCAGAAAAGTTCTGATTTTATTGTGTTTATGTGAATAATATTAATAGCTGGCCATTTTCTAGTATTTAATCTCATAGCCATGTCACTAATTAGGCAATACTATTTTTTATAATTACTTGCTCGATGATTTTTTTCTTCCCAGTGCAGTGCTTTTCTTATCATAAAAAATCAATTAAATGTCTTACTTATAAGATCCATCTTCTAAATTGTTGGGGGCCCAGGGATTGAAAAATCCTTCTCCTAGAAATTACCAAACTTAATAAAGATTGTTTAAACTCTGTGCCTTGACTGTCTTTTCTGCACCGGATTACTACAATCCTGCAAATTCGTTTCTCTTAGTACAGCAATTTTGATACATAAGCTTCATCTAAAATTGTCAGGTATATTCCCTTTTGAACTTTAAAACGCGCCTGGTAGAGTACGAGCCGTACGGAGAACATGGATGGAGAGAGCGTGCTGCAGATGAGTAGTAGCGCGGCACCGAGGTGATTTCTTCCCTGGAGACCCCTGAGGAGCTCACTCTCCGCATAGCCGTCAAAGTGTCTAGGACTGTCGGGTGCTTAGTTATTTGTATATTTTCCTTATACTTTTTCATTTTTCAGAATACATTCAAAATGGAGTTCTTTTCTACTGGAAGGCATCTCCAAGTTAGTGAATATGGAGGTGTTCTTTAGAGAAATTGAACTTTTTTTTTTGATTTTAAATTGTTTTTTAACTTTTTAAAAAGGAAAATTAAACATACCTTTCCGGCCCGGGTTTTAGGCCTATAAATATATATATATTTTTTAATTAATTTAAATAGTGGTTCTGAGAGTACCCACTATATTATAATATATACAGTATATTTTAATAGTTTTAAAGTTATTTAATTTTTTTGACACTAACACCAGTTCAATAAAGATAAAACTTTTCATATGTAGCATGCATTACTAACATAAGGAGGAGCTGAAGCTGAAGATAGTTCTTATGGAATTCAACGTGATCATATATATATAAATAAATTTTCTTTAAAACATGTAAACTAATACTAATACTAATATATGGACCAGATAAAGGGCAACTAAGTCATTTTGGACAAGGCTGTAAACTAGCTGATCACTGATGGCTTACAGTAACTCTGATGTCCACCAACAACATCTTGCTGATAACTGAGAAAGTTGCTCTGATGTCCACCAACAACATATCGCTGAAGGCTGACTGTTAATCTGATGTCCACCAACAACATCTTGTTGATAGCTGAATGTTGCTCTGATGTCCACCAACAACATCTTGCTTATATTTGCTCTACTATTCATAGCCAACAGAAGCAGAGAAAGTAGAGTTGACATGTTTACTATGGCATTAATTAACTCTCGAGATTTCAGAAACAAATCTGGATGGATACTGTTCAAGATTACTGCTGAAGTATAACAAAGCGGATACATCTATATCTGGCAGAGTACTCCCAAAACTCCAGACCAAGATCCTATATAGATGTTCTTATATCCAAACTCAATTATAAAAACTAACCTTATTTGACTAACAAATTCATAGATAACTCCATAAACATTTAGATATTTCAAATATTTTAGTTCTATACACATTTAAGAATTTCATAAAATTCTAATCTTAAGCTTGAAATTCTAATTCTTATCTTTTATTTCAATACCATTTTTATATTATAATATTCAACTTTTAATTTAAAGTGATTGGGAAATTATTCAATTATATTATTATAATCTCCAATTTCTGACCTTAATTTACAAAATCTGATTTTGATTTCCAATTTTAGTTCAACTTTTATATATAACTTTAATTATAAGTTAAAGTGATTTGAAAATGTTTCTGATGGCTTTTAGTTGATATCTGAACATACTCTAATTTAATCCTTTTCATAGATTTCTGATCTAATTTGCAAACCCTAGTTTTCCAATCTCAATTCCATATTTTTTTGATATTCAACTTTCATTATATTTGAACTAATTTTAAAATATCTATGCCCTGATAAATTTTAAACTGTCTATTCAAATTTTTTTACAGATTACAAGTTTAGTTTTTGAAAACAAATTGCTGTTATTAGAAACCTTATTTTCTAATTTTCTAAAGTTGAATTTTGATTTTCAATTACAACATTTAATTTATAAGTTTGTAAATTTCTTCAATAGCTGAAATAAAATATTAATTTACATATTTTTTGAAAGTTAAAGTTTGTTACATAACATTTTAAAGTTAGAATTTTTAATTTCTAAATATCATTTTGATATACAAACCTTAAATATATTCTTGAAAATAATCGGTCTCTGAAATTATTAATTAAAAAAAAAAGATTAGTTTAAAACTTTCAAATCTTCTTAAAATTTATTTTTTAAATCTTTATTAATTGTTGTATTCCGGACTGAACCAGAAAAGGGTGAACAGTCCCTTAGATACAATGAGAGATTGGAGAGACCAGATTGGATCAGTACAGCTTGAACCTTAGAAGAGTAGACATGTAACTATACACATCAGTCTGCCACTATCGTTCCAGGACTTGTACAACATACAGCATACAAAGGGAACCCACTCAAACAAGCTACTTACAGAGGAGTTGAACGGAGTATTCGAAGTAGTAAGCAATCCTGCTTACATATAACTGAAGTTGCTCCAGAAGTAGATTAAGTTAATTCTGCAGATCTTGCTCCTTTAGTCAGTGGAGCTGAATCAGGAGCTCAGGAATGTGTTGTCCTCCGCTCTAGAGGACACAAGCACCCAAGAGCCCCTTGTAGATCCCAACATCAATGCATGGGATACAAGGAAGGCCTGGGAGCGGGAGTTTAGCCTTTATCCTGAAGCAAACAGGGATGAGGTTTGCTCCAAGATCTATGTCTAGGTTGGGAAGCTGTTCCACAGATTACAGGAGTGGGCTGACCAGCATACCTGGAATAGAGATGTTAAATATATGATTGGCAAATATAGTAGTTCTGCACTTCAGATTGTATAAACTAACTGAGAGAGCTACTAAGGGACCTAAGTTGTAAAGGAACCATGGCTGATCATTAAACCATCTAGTTATCTCCATATTATAGTATGTATGCATTTATGAATATGTAAATAAATGTAACAACACTAATGGAAGTATGTTTATTACTTTGGGTGTTAATTATTGCACGAGCAAGTAATTATATAAAGGTTTACTCTGCGTGATGGATATAGCCCGAAGTGTAATGTTGCCAGGTTGCAAGGATAAGTAATTGTATAAGGGTTAGCTCCGAGTGATGGAGATAACCTGATGTGCAATGTTATCAGGTTGCAAAGATAATTGATCCTATACAAGTTACATAACTTGAAGTGTGATCTTATCAAAGTTTGCTAATTTAAGTTTGCCAATTTATTGCACATTTTTAGTAGTAAGAGAATACTACAATTTGTAATCGGTTTAAAAACTTCACTAAATGAAATTAACATTAATGTAACAAATCTATGAATTTGTTTTCTATTATTATATTATTGTAAATGTATATAATATAATATATTGCTAACACTGTTAAATTCATTATTTGCCTGAAGTTGATAAAAGATCAAATGTTTATTTCTTCTCATAGACAATTTTTTTTCATCATTCCAAAACTTCAAATTTGATTGAAATTGACTACGTGAATGATAGAAGGCTCTAGTTTAAACCATACATTCAGACATTTTTAGTAGGCACAAAAAAATGTCAAATTTTTAATATTGGCCCAATATTTAATTATTGACAAATTAAGAAAAAGAGAACAAATAGTGCAATCTACAAAATTTCCGCAAAAATATATACTAATTTTTAAAACCCCACAATTGTCCACTTGCTTTTTACATTTACATACAGGGAATTCAGAGTTCACCACAAAAATATGAGACCATCTACTGTAATGATGTTGTGATTTTTGATGATCTTTTACGATCAGCGGTTCAAGGGATCTTAAAATCGTTGCTATCAGGGGATGTTTATTTCTACCCCTGCTGTAAATACAGATAATAATAATAATGGTTAAATTTGTTGTTTACTTGAAAATTCGGGAACAAGCCAAGCCGAGTCTATTTTTAACCCAATCGACACTGTCCGTTATCTCAGAGGGGACCGATCAGGATCAGAAAAATCCTTAAACCAAGATCAGACAAACCCTGAAACCAGGGAAGAGATTAAACAAAACCCAGGCTTAAGATCAGTTTAATGTTGAAGCCAGGTTTAATCCTCATCTGAAACTTCCGCCTCCTGGCAAGGATCCTGGATCATACTCAGAACCTAGAATTAAACTCAATAAAAATCAAGTTTATTTTAATCCCAAGTTTCTTTTCAATACGCTCTTTATTTTTTTAAGGAAAAAAAATTTTGAATACAAAATAAAAAATGGAGATAAATTTCACTTTGTTTAAGATTGAATAAAGAAGGGTTTAAACCTTTGTATTACTAGCTTTTTATAGAAAAGGAATATCACTATTGGAGGTGAACATTTTCGATATTATCCCAAAAAATTTCCAGGTTTGTCTAAAGCATTTAGTTTGATTTACCTTACTCTCGTCCATACCCTGAGTAACTCTTCTGAACTCATGAACCTCTTCTTCAAACATTTGGGAGAACAGTTTCTCTCCCTAAATATACAAGCTTTATAATAAATGGTTTATTTTTAACTATGACGACCAAGCTTATTTTGATTGATTTACTTCTACAAGAGAACCAATTGCGGATAAATGAACTATAATTGCATGAGAAACTGCACCAATAATTATCGTCCAGTGAACATTTCATCAGGCAAAATCAAATCATTCCCAAGAGCAAGATGGCAGACAAGAAGAAAAACAGAGAAATTGTTGCGAGGAGAGGAGTAAAGCGCAAGAATGTTGATAACAGCAGCGTGGATATTCAGAGTTTTATGAAATCTACTCCAGCCCGGGTATTGAAGAACAATCCATCCTATTTTTCTAATGAAGCCCAAGTAGAGCTGACTGAGAAATGGTCCAAGGTAAAGGACAAGTTCTCGTCATGCTGCTGTACTGGAGCAGATGATTCTGCCTGGAACTCCCAGCTAGGAACAGCCTCTAGTCTTTAGGAACTCAGGTCAAATTTCGTGAAGAGGTTATGTGTGTCGGCGGACACTCTTTGGTATGTCCTGCCCCCGAATGGGTTATCATGAGGTCTAAGAACAGACAGACATTTATTATTGTTTATAAAAAAAGGCTTGGACATGACTGCAACAACACTTACATAGTTGTTGCTATTCTGGAGTATAATGCACTGGACCAGGAATTAAGCTCCAAAGTTTATACAATCATGAAGACTGTTACGAAAGGTATGGACAAAAAGAGATTGTGCGAGAAGAACTCCAGAAAATCTTGCAAGTGCCAGTGGACTGACTACGCAGTTTCTGGGCAAAACTTTACCTGGGGATGCAGTTCCATAGTCTATAATTATTTGCTTTACAAATTTACCCATTTCTGACAGGTCTGCCTGTTAAATCTTGGCAGAAACCAGGAAGAGTTGGAGGACAAGCTGGCTTCTCTTGTTAATCAAGTAGCCGACGCTGTGGCAGCCAAACACAAGGTCCTGGCCCCGGACTTATTTAACAATATGAACCTGTTCGGGGATGAGGGGTGTTGCCGGATCCAATCAGGATCAGACCGCCCCAATAGAGGTGTAACGGCGGTGGTAGATTTTTCCGCACATAATCATAAGGACAAAGTTGGATTGGTTTTTTTAATCAACACAGCAACCTTATCTTTCCTCAACATGCCAAGGAAATTTATCCCATTAAACAACTCGAGAGCCAGACACAGAAGTAGGAAGACTAAATGATAGGCGTTTATGTCCTGATTCCAAGCCCACTGAAATCATTGCAGACCCTCGTCAGGTTCAATTTCCCTGATGGGGTTAAGCTGAAGAAGTCGAAAAGGAAAAAAACGATGCTTCCAACAGGTTTAATCCTCATGAGTTCCCTGATTTCACACCAGGAAGAGATATACAAGGATTTTATTCTGAACCCTATCTAGCTGATTAGCTGATGAATGGCAATAGTACTGAGAACTGAAATATGTAAATCACCATTGGCCTGCTTCTTGGATTTTGCTACTCCAAAGACAGGCCATTTTTAATAAACAATCAAATTAATGTGTATTGATGGATTGTTTTTTGTTTCTAGGATTCAACAGGTCGATAACAGGGGGGGGGGGAGGAAGGGCTTTAGATTAATCAGACTGATGTTTTTATGTTATGTTATATTAACTATTTCTTCCTATCTAGCTAAAAGGTAACTTCAATAAATTACGTATTTAACTCAACTATTTAAGAATTTATCCTTTTTGGCAAGTTAAATTTATTCCATCACTAATCATTGTTAATATATTGATGTTATTGCTTAATGTGAATGATTAAATGTGAATGATTTAAAGTTCTCTTAGGTGAGTTACCTCTTTACATCCCATTACTAAAATCAGGTATATACAAGTATTCAATAACCAGGAAAACTTTGAGGGATTTGAGGCTCTAGGGGGCAACACTTTTCCCGGATTTCTTGTTTCATCGCATCCTGATGCAATTTCAAGTTCATATAACAATGTAAGCATGTGAAAACGTGAACAATGTCATATTTTTTAAGAAAAAGCACATTGTGTGCGCACATTTCCACTAATTTTTAAAAAAATTGTATTTGGCAGTTACAATACATATTAATGAGTCATGCAAAAAATCATTTATGTTTGAACACTGTTTTAATGATTAATGCGACTTGAGCCCCCCCCCCCCCATGGCAAAAACTGGAAAATTGTTTGAATTGTTAAAGCCTAACAATTTTTACAGGAGAAGTTAATAGTGCTTTAAAATGAATAAATAAACTCCTTGAATACTAATTTTTAAGACCACAATAAGATTTGTACGGAAATCCAACTGTTTCAAATTTTCACAATTAAAAACCATTTATTTGTTCAGATGGCAAGCAAGTTGTGATCCTTGGAGGGGATAAAGGTGGTGGATCTATAACTATGAAAGTAAACTGCATAAAACTCCACACTAAGAATGGCATTTTTGTAATATTTTCTTCATTTAATGTTTTTTAAGAGGAAAATACCAAAATGTTCAAAGTTTGGAATTTTCAATGATTTGTTACAATTTTGGTGTCATTACAACAGTGTGCTACTGAAAGAAAATAATATGGCACATATAAAAATTTTGCTGATTGGAGTGTTTGAGGTTATTAACTTTAAAAATCAGAAAGTTTTATTTGGGTACATCATGGTTTACTACCTATTCATTCAGGTTTAATACCCAGGGTTAGTTCATGTTGGTCTAAAACAAAGTTCATAAAAATTTAAAACGAAACATCTTCCAAATTTCTCTTTTATTCGGGGTCAGGATATGTATGAAAACCTGCATCTGTTCATGAGCCCTTTGATCAATGGTTTAATACAACTTCAGGAGAGGAATGATATACTTCTGAATATTCAAGGTATGAAATGTCTTAGGTATTTTGGACAAATTTTTCAAAAATTCGGTTTTCTTATGATTTTGGGCATGAAAATAAAAAATGTGAAAAAAAATTTACATTTATTGGGAACATTAATAACAAAAATCTGCAAAGTCAAATTTTGTTTAAAAAAATAAAGTTTTATTTTAAAATGTTTATACTATTATTTTGTCTAAAACAACTAAGCTTATATTAGCTTGATTCACTTCTAAAAGAGACCTCCTAAGTGAGGAATGGCGAATTATCGTAATGCGTGTACCAGTAAGGGGCTCACTCTATGGAGGAATAATAAACCATACCGTGGAGCTATGACACAGATGGGTAGGATGGCCCAGGACAAGGTGGAGCTTTGGAGAGTTTATGACCCATATGTAATCAAGATTAAAGGGATTGAGGAAGAGGACTTATCTGCTATACATCAAAGAATAGTCTCTGGTGTCAACATTACAACAAAGGATGTCAGGAAGTTCTTATATACATGTACGGGAATGTTTACTCAAGAAGTGGAAATAGACTTAATTGTGTCCCCCAGATACACCATACCAAAAGGCACTACCATCAGCCCATTATCCCTATATAAGATGCCTTCAGTGAATGTTCTTGGAAATGCAACCACATAAGAAAAGTATAAGGAGACGCTGATGAACTTACTGTTTTCTATAAGATACCAAAGAGGAGATAACACCGCACATCAGGATCAATTGAAGAAGACTGCTCGCAAGACAAAGTCAAATTGGAACCACCAGGCTTGGATGTCCAATATCTCTTGTGATCACCTGGATGATATTGTATTGAACCCCATTCAATAGGTTCTAGCTTAATTTAGTTTTTGGACGGTCTTGGGGAGTCTCATTTCAACGGAAAAGATTATTTTGTAAAATCCTTATTAAGTACAGAGATATTTGATTTCTGAAGTAATTTACATGTATTTAAAACCCAGTTTAAATATTTAACCATGTTACATTTAACTACTTACTTATGACCAAAACAAGAGGAAGAAATAATATTTTTTTGTAAATGAGGTTGACTGGAAAGTTAGTACTTCAATATTTGATTGGAACTAACTCTTGTAAAGGAGATGAATTTTTATGTTTCTTAAAATGATATTGCTCTCAAGGGAACAAAGTGGGGTAATTACATATTCCCCTCCTTGAGAGTGAACAATTAGTGGTCCTATTGGTTAGCATTTGATTAATGGAACTCATTAACTGGATGGCATCCGTGGGAAACCATTCTTGAATTTCGTCATGTTGTGATATTCTTTTTGATTATCGTAACATGGCGAAATTCCCCCCAGTATATAAGGAAGCCAGATTCCTGGTTTCTTCAGTCTAGTAATTACTTCCAAACCGGAAACATCTCCTCCAGTCGGTCTTCATATCATGGGTAAGCTCTTTCATATATATAAGGTCACTTTATAATCTGTCGTAATGTTGTAAATTAAATTCATAAGTACTATATTTTGAACCACAGTGTGATTTGGACTTGTATTTAAAATTGATTAGACTAATATGTACTTAGAAAATAAATGATTGATTGATCTACATCTTCTTAAACTAGGAAAAATACTTAGAATAAATCAAAAGGATTCCATATAAATTATAAATGTTGGACTTAGAAAATAATCATTTCCAATAAGAGGACTTACAAGTGTTAGAAAATAGTTATCTTAATAAAAGGGTCTTGAACTTAAAAAGTTTAGTAAACCATAATTCAAATCATTTGAAATCTGTTTATGAATGTTTCATTCCCCAAGGAATCCCATCTTCTTAACTTCCGTCTCCAGCATATAGAACAAGGTCCGCTTCCACATATACATGATAAGATTAGATTTACAGTTAAATAAGTTTAATGCAAAGTCTTTTCAATTGAATTTTCACTGAACCAAGGTCTTAGCTTAAGCGTAATAAATAATCAACGAATAAAGTCACGCGTGGCATTTAACATCAAGGCGACGTTGATTAAGTATAAGTAAATAAAATGTCTTAGATTTAACCCATTAGTGATGAGACAACAATTTTTTTCTGATCTTGCTGAAAAATACAGGGTTAACTCATTATAGTGTCCATAGAGTAGATCTAAAGTTTCAATTTTTTTCAATAAAGGGTTGTGGAGATACAGAGGCCGGCCAATTTTGTCCGGCTCGGACCAGGTCAAAATTGACCGCCCGGTCAATTTGGACCGTCTGCAGCAGGACTCGGTCAATACCATTTTTANATGATCCGTCCTAAACAGAAGGAGTTATTAAATAGGAATAGTCATTTGGTAGTAAGATGGTAGTAATATGTAGTAACAAATCAACTAGTATAAAAGTTAACTAAACAATATCCTGGCCGCCTACGATTGGTATTTATTCTTGCGGGAAACTGATGATCAACCATTGAGATTTGGAACAGTTACCACTCAATGGCGTGACATGGTGGCGTTCCGCGATTTCTTTTTTATCGCAGAATTATTTCCAGGAGAACCTAACAGACTGATTAAGTGGATCATGAACCCAATAGTAGCAAATTCTGTATTAAAAATGCATATGATCACAACTGATATAGGGACTGTTGGAAGTTCATTTCCATACTGCAAATCTATGAACATTGTGGGCAAAAGTGACCTCTCTGTCTCAGAACATGGGTGCATGCATGATTACATTCACACCATGGGAGCGTTATTTGGAAATCCACGGTCTTGTAATAGTCAATTCATATCAAACAGTATCTCTCATAGCGATGTTTGTCTAGCTGCTATGTGCATAATGGCCACAGGGGCAATGAAGAGTGGTGTGCAGCTTGATGATGATGAGAGTAAGATAGTGAATGAGACTACGGCCAAAGCTCTAAGATTAAGTGTACAGGAAGTAAGCCAGATTCCAGACAATGTTGGGGTTTGGATTAAGTCCTACAATAAAGACCCTTCTAGGATCGGTAACTCGATTAAATCTAGACTGTCAGGTGCCTCTAAACCTAGAAAGGACTCAGTTCTGGAGCACTTAATGGTATCTCATAGAGATTTTTGTTTTTCTCGTTGACAAACAAACCTTTTTTAACCCTATTCCCGCTGGGGGGGGGTCAATTTGACCCCCCCCTGTAGTTTTTTTTACATAACTCAAAAAGTATTGGTCTGAGGCTGTTGAAATTTTCTGACTTTTCTTACATACCCAAAGCCCTCCCTTTAGGCCTAAAACCGGGCTTTAATACTAACTGCCTGAGTCCTCAGGCACACTGCCTGAATGACTGCTTTTGCCTGTAGCAAACTAAATCTTTGTTTTGACCCACTTTCACTTGTCAGATTTTGATAAAATTTAGCTTTTTGGAAAGCCTATGACATAAGGAAACGGATTGCACAAGTTTTGCGAAAAAAAAATTGCAAATTTTTTGCAAAAATTCTGTCAAAGGAAATTTGCACATTTTTAGTTTTTCTTGATTAAAAATCTGGTTATTTAAAATTTTGCAAAAATTTTTGCATATTTGAAATGGCATGGTCAAGGGCTTTTCAAAAATGTATAATTTGTCATTTTTTGGACAAATTTTTTTTGCAAAAATTTTTACTATAAAACTGGATTTTGCGATAAAAAATTCAATTTTCGCAAATTTGCAAATATTTTTGCAGATTCTAAAAGTAGAGCACAAGAGCTTTCTAATGATGTATCATTTGTCATATTTGGACATAAAACATGGGATTTAGAGGGGGGGGTCAAATTGACCCCCCCCCAGCGTATCCTGGTTTTCAAGTACCCCAGCGGAGATAGGGTTAAATTTAATATAATTTCCATGTAAAATAAACAAAAGAATTTGTCCTTTTCTTTTAATTTAAAAGAGAGAATAAAAGAATAAAATAAGGAAAAAAAGAAAGAATCAAAGAATAAAAGAAAGAAAGAATAAAAGAAAGAAAGAATAAAAGAATGAAAGAATAAAAGAAAGAAAGAAATAAAGAAGTTTAAAAGAAAGAAAGAAAGAAGAAAAGAATAAAAGAAAGAAAGAATAAAAGAATGAAAGAATAAAAAAATGAAAGAATAAAAGAATGAAAGAATAAAAAAATGAAAGAATAAAAGAATAAAAGAACGAAAGAAAGAAAGAAAAAATGAAATCATAAAAGAAAGAATAAAAGAATAAAAGGAAAAGAAAGAAAGAAAGAATAAAAGAATGAAAGAAGTAAATAAGGAAAGACAGAAAGAAAAAATAAAATCATAAAAGAAAGAAAAAAAGAATAAAAGAATGAAAAAAAGAAATAAGGAAAGAATAAAAGAATAAAATAAGGAAAAAGGGAGCAATATTTAAAGGTTTGGAGTGCCATGGCACCAAACTTTTTTCTAGGTTGGGTTAGCCAATTATACAGCTGCTGGTCAACCTAGAGGTTTGAAACTATATATCAAACAATAGACCTAGGAATACAACTTTGTTTTGAAAAGTTTGCTCTAAGAGCAATATTCAAAGCACTAGTTTGTAATAACTTGTGTCCCTACAAGTACAGATAAGAATAAACTTTTTAAATGGTCATAATCTTTATTAAGACTTAAATTTACAAAAAAAGTATATATGGTTATAAATTAAAAACTAAAATGAGAAAATAGAGCTACAAGGAACCATTAGAGGTACAAGGAACCATTAGAGGTACAAGTAACCATTAGAGCTACAAGTAACCATTAGAGCTACAAGGAACCATTAGAGCTACAAGGAACCATTAGAGCTACAAGGAACCATTAGAGCTACAAGGAACCATTAGAGGTACAAGGAACCATTAGAGGTACAAGGAACCATTAGAGCTACAAGGAACATGGTTATAAATTAAAAACTAAAATGAGAAAAAGTATATATGGTTATAAATTAAAACTAAAATGAGAAAAAGTATATATGGTTATAAATTAAAAACTAAAATGAGAAAAAGTATATATGGTTATAAATTAAAAACTAAAATGAGAAAAAGTATATATGGTTATAAATTAAAAACAGATAAAAACTAAAATGAAAAGCATGGATATTTGCAGAAGAGATAGGTTAGGTATCATCGGAACTTTCACGTTCAATAATCAATCATCATCAGAACTTTCATGTTCTCTTGCAGAACAAGAAACAGATGTCATTTCATATTCTCGTTCAATAACATCTTTACCTTGTTCAATAACATCTTCACCTTGTTCAGTAACATCTTCATCTTGATCTGTTTCATCAGTTTCCTCAGTTTCCTCTTGTCTGTATATCTTCATGTCTCTAGGTTCAAGTGTCAAAGCTAAAAACGAAGCCAGACCTGCAGAAGTTTCCAGAACCCTTGTTCTATTCCATGCACGAAGACTGGAAAATACTTTACTGCTTAAACCTTGTATGGTTTGATGGAATGTAATCTCCTTAACAACCAGATCAGCAAGAGCAGGGTCAGACTGAAAAAATCCTAAGATACATTTGTCCCAGTACCTAGACGATTTATATCGTCCACAGAGGTTTCTGGGAACCTTAGTTAACATCCGCTTTGAAAAAACCACATCTCGCATGTTCAATATTCCATACAAGATGGAATTACGTAATTTTGAACTGATGCTCTGACGCGAGTTTCTCTGTCTATTAGACATAGACAGACTGGTCTTGGTTTCCTGAACTTCCTGCATATGCTGTCTGAGGAGCCTTTGGTTTTCTTGAAATTGTAAATCTGCTTCTTCCAATTGATCCCCTACCTTAGCTCTGCCACCATGCAAGTATGCCATGCCTTTTTCATACAAAGCAGTAGGATTAATAATATAACTCTGGCTTACTGTGTCTGCAGAGTGTGCATGCACAATCCTGTGCAGATCTTTATCCTGAGCAGGAAGTGCTTGATCCAGAGCAGTACTCTGAATTTTCCGTGAATCTTTCAACCTGACATCTTGGCTAAATCCGAGCTCCTAAACAAATAAACATTATTGATTTAATATTATAAAATCAGTTTATTATCATAAAAAGTATATTCTGTTGAGATCCTGCTCCATTTGCTGAAAAGTAAGATAAATTTGCAGTTAGCACCAATTGTCTAATCAGAAGAGTCAATTTACAAGAAACAAAATAATTTGATACTTCTAATTGAATATTATTTAGATTCTCAGCAGTTGAAGAAGGCAAGACTAAAGCAACCCTTTTTATCATACCTTGAATGCCTGAAGGTTGTAGATATTATTCATTTGGAGTGGATTTCCATCCTCCCTTAGAAACAGAGGCGACGTATTTTCAATTACGAGGTTGGTATTGGACTTGAGGTACTGTTCTGAGATCCTGCTCCATTTGTTCAGGGCACTTGTAAATTGGCTTGAAAGCATAATAAAAAAAGGGCTGCTTTCGTCTTCCCTTCTTCAACTGCTGAGAATCTAAATAAAATTCAATTAGAAGTATCAAATTAATTTGTTTCTCATAAACCTATTTATTTTTATCAAATTGACTCTTCTGATCAGACAAATGGTGCTAACTGCAAATTTGACTTACTTGTTCAGCTGGAATGTCCACATTCCTGGCAGTTCACTGTGTCGGGCCTGAGTAAACAAATCCTGTCTCTTCAGGATGTTGGCCAATTCGGCACGCTGACCATTCTGTAGAACAGTTAAAAAAGCCAGTTGAACATTCAGTCGAGTATACTGCTCCTGATTCAGATCCAATTTCTTATCATGGATTTCATCGATTTCTTCCATGATGGAGAGAAATTTTGGACCATTGAAGAAATCTTTTATCTGTTTCTCTACCTGCTCATACCTATCAGGATTGAACTGTTCGCTGAGTTCTTGAGAAACTTTGGCAGATTTCTTTGCAGCAGGTTTGAGATCAAGAAGACTATTGGAGAAGTTGTTACGACATAACATGATGTATCTTTGAAACTCTTGAAGAGCTGCTGCAAGACGGATATCTTCAGTATTAATATGGAAAACAGAGGATTTTTCCCATAGATAGTCATAGAAGGAAACAAAAGCAGAAATCCGTGCAACTAAACAAAAAATTCAATAAGTTATTTCCGAGTTAAGAAGCAAATTGTTGTGTTATGATTATTGCCAAGCTGTCAGTAATTAAATTTTGGAAAAAAAGAACTTACTTGAAGTGCTGGGGTTTTTTGTCGTTACCCAAGCTTCAACTTCCTTTGTAATACGGACAGAACTAGGGAACAGAGCATCTTCACAGAGAATATTTTTGGATTCCAAATATTTATAAAGATTGTCATCAGACTTCCCAAAAAGATATGTAGCATACTGAAGAACTGTTTTCTCAGATTTGCATTTACCATGACCTTGAATCCTTGGTTTCAGATACCAAATAAACAAGTAATCATCTCTAAGACAGATTCTTCCTGTAGGTACTCTTGGTGATTCATAATTGAATTCCTGGAATTCTTTCAAGGAAACCTTCATCCTAGGATCTGATTCATCTTGGGTTAATGCAGTACCAACTGCTTCATTTAAACGATTCAGGAACTCCGGAGAAATATCAGCAATTTCTTTATCAATATCCACTTCCTCTAGAGTTTCTAGGATTTCTGACTTTACGTGCAACAACTTATGCACATCCTTGGAGAATATTATGTTTCTTACTTGTGCAGGAAGATCTTCTCCAAATTTCCAGTTCTGGATGTGTTGTTTAATAAAGTTTGGTACTGACAAACTGACAGGGTTTGCGACTGCCAAACTGATAGAAGATTGCGGCCGTTTTTCAGGTTCTCCTAATAATAAATTATCTTTTCAGTAAATCCAGTGATCAAGTATGCAATCAATATAATCAATTTAATCTAATTTAATGTTACTATATATAGTGCTGAGAATTAATTTAATTTTAAGTTACCTCTAGGTACTGACGAACTGACAGGGTTTGCAACTGCCAAACTGATAGATGATTCCGGCCTTTTTTCAGGTTCAGGTTCAAGTTCAGGTACTGAAAAACTGACAAGGTTTGGTACTGACAAACTGACAGGGTTTGCGACTGCCAAACTGATAGAAGATTCGGACCGTTTTTCAGGTTCAGGTTCAAGTTCAGGTACTGACAAACTGACAGGGTTATGATCTTTACTCTTTGATTTCAAAGGCTGTAAAATGGAAGCAGATTTCTTTGAATACTTGATGAAAACAGGTGCATTGCGTTTCATTTGTTTTTCAGGTTCTCCTAATGATAAATTCAGTCAATCCATTGATCTAGTATGCAACAAATCAAACAATCAAACAGATCTATGAATCAATCTATTAATATTTCAGACCATTTATCAAACAATAAATTAAAAGTTCGAGTTACCTCTACGTGACACTGGAGCATTCGAAGGTCTGGCTTCCATAAGATCTATTTCAAGTTGACTTTCAGAATCTTCTAATGATAAATAATAATAATAATAAGTGGACATTTCAATCAAAGCAATAATTTTAAGTTTAAGTTACCTCTACCTGACACTGGTGCATTCAAAGGTCCGGCTTCCATCAGATCAATTTCATGTTGACTTTTCGAATCTTCTAATGATAAATAATCTTATCAGTCAATCGTTTGATCAAATATGCAACCAATCAAACAATCAAACAGTTCATGAATCAATCTATTAACATAAAATATCATCAATAAAAGAATTGATATAGATTTTAAATTACCCGTATTCGCCTTAGTGGTGGATCTACAGGTCTTGAATTTCTTGGGCTTTTCTGTCACTCTCTCTCGGCATGGCTTTTTGGCACGATAATGTCTGTAGAGACTCTTTTTCTCTGTGAATGAAGATGCACACAACAAATATGTTTTATGACCCAATTTCGGATCCTTCATAAATCTGTCAACAAGAGCTTTCCTACGCCCGGAAGCTCTGTCTTTTTCACTGTCTGTTGCGAAGAGTTGTTTTCTGAGAATTGAGAAATTTGCAGTTCTGAATTTGTCTTGATCTTCTTTTGTTCTTGAACTGTCTTTATCTTCTTTTTCAGCGGATATAGAGGAATCCGAGGACTCATCACGATTTTGATCATCCGCCATAACCTGCGGGAATTCATCAGAATCTGAAGAATCATTTAGAACTTTCCGTTTCAGACGTTCAGGTACAGGAGTTTCCTTAAAAATTTATTTAAAAATTAAGCAAATAATAACGTAATCAGACCTAGAATAATTCAAATTAACCAAAAAAACAGTATAATCATACAGCAAATTAACCATAATCATACAGCAAATTAACCATTCAATACTCTGTTATACTTACAAAGATAAGTTGTCTTCTAGTTAATTGGAGTCTCGTAGGAGTCCTTACTGGAGTGCATCTTGAAGTGACTGGTTGATGTAACGGGTTTCGAATAACATCAGGTATTAGGTTAAACTGTGCCAAAGCTTCATCAACTATAGTATTTCATTCTTCTTCAGGCATGTTACACTTATGTTATAATTTTCTGTGATGTGTTAACAAGGAAAAGAGTTTGTTAACATTGTCTTCAAAACTTTTGAATGGAGAGTTTTGTATATCGATAGTTCCTGATGTAATGAGCTGTTGTTGAATAAATGCAAGTGTTCCATGCATGTGTATGATCCGGAATTGTGTGTTCCCTGCCAAGGTTTCATTTCTGTCAGCTTTAGGACACTACAATAAAAAAATAAAAATAATTCATCAATTTACAGCACAGAATTAGCAAATATAAGATTTGAATCATGACTCACATTAAGATTAATATAATTAAGAATCTTTTGAATTGACTTTTGAAAATTTAGGAAAGCATCCATCTTGCATCTGAAACACAAATAGTATATCAACTGTATAAGTTTAAAATAGTTAAAAACAGTGGTCAGTCAGTTAGGTTAAAAAGAATTTAGTAAAAATTACTAATACAATTCAATAAAATATTGATGCGATACTATGTAGAGGATGATCAGTACAAGAAAACCATCAGTAAAACATGACCAACAGGAATTTAACATCTCCCTCTCAGCTGAGACCAATCCTAAACATTTCAATTAAAAGAAATGTTCAAAAACTATTGGAATTTTTAAGTTGACAGAGGGACACAATTGAGTATATGCCCATCTCTACTTGTAAAGTAAATGGCCATCTATATTTGACAAGTAGATGCCCATCTCTACTTGTATAGTGCCACACAGGGACACAATTTAGCTATCAACAAGCTATTACTTCAGATATAAGTGCCACACAGGGACACAATTGAGTAGATGCCCATCTCTACTTGTAAAGTGCCACACAGGGACACAAGCTAGCTATCAACAAGCTATTACTTCAGATATAAGTGCCACACAGGGACACAATTGAGTAGATGCCCATATCTACTTGTAAAGTATGTGCCCATCTCTAATTAGTAAATGCCCATCTCTACTTGTATAGTGCCACACAGGGACACAAGCTAGCTATCAACAAGCTATTACTTCAGATATAAGTGCCACACAGGGACACAATTGAGTAGATGCCCATCTCTACTTGTATAGTGCCACACAGGGACACAATTGAGTATATGCCCATCTCTACTTGTAAAGTAAATGGCCATCTATATTTAAAAGTAGATGCCCATCTCTACTTGTATAGTGCCACACAGGGACACAAGCCTAGCTATCAACAAGCTATTACTTTGGATTTAAGTGCCACACAAGGACACAAATATAGGTTATTTTGCATTGTTATGGTAACTACGAGGTAGTGGGGAGGGAGGGTAATGAGGATGTTACAAGGAAGGGAAAGAAAAACAGGTGGGAAAATCATGGGTAAGTATATGAGAGGGGGAAAGGGATGACATGAAGGGGAGGGGTGGTATAAGAAGGGGGAAGGGAAGACAGGAAGGAGGTATAAAGAGACAGGATATGCTCAGTTTATAACCTATTAAAAAAACAGGGGTAAATATACTCTCCAAAAAATTTATTCATATTTTACATCGGAGCCTTCGTCATATAAAATAAAACAGGAGTAAATATATTTCACATACTCCCACAAGGGTCCATTTCACCTACTGAGGGGGCAAGGATTGATCTTGATTTCCCTTTGATTTATGTCTGGGATTGTAATGATATACAAGGAGGTTACATGTTACTGTGGCGGCGTAGTGGCGGACAACGAAGCTTGCCTGGAGTTTTGTACCGAGATCAAGACGCGGCAAGATGATCACAAGTTCCGGCCACGTCACCCGCCTTATATATATGATTTACATTTTTGATAAACTAAGTTTAAATACCAGTAATAAAGTAATTATTTAAACCAGGTGTTTTCATCCTGAGCGTAGCTAAATTTGGTGTTTAGTTCGAAACTATAGGCAAATAGACTGTTGTTTTTCTGTGCCATCATAGACTTTTTATAGCTACACGCTCCCAGGAATCCTAGTGAATTGAAATGCCTAAGGACAGTGATAGCGTCCTAGCCTGAGCTGACCCAGCTCGCTGGATTTATTGAACTCGGTTTCAGTGAAAGTTCCGGCCTTCTGGCCAGATTCTGGAGAGGCCTGGTTCATGCAGGTGGAGGCTCAGTTCGCCCTCAAGGGGGTGACCTCCAGCTTAACCAAGTTCTATTACTGTGTATCATCGTTCAACCAGGAGACGGCTAACCAAGTTCTGGATCTCATCAAGAATCCTCCGTCTGCCGACCCCTATGAAGCCTTGAAGAGCCGTTTGTTGAGGTTGTTCGCCCTCGACGATTACCAAAGGTTAGAAGCAATCTCTAATCTTCCCCTCTCCGGCGATATGAAACCTTCAAAACTTATGTCGAATATGCTCGCCCTGCTTCCTCTTGGTCACAAGCCGTGCTTCTTTCTCCGTGGAGCGTTTCTGAAGAGGTTGCCTGCCGACGTCCGAGCTCACCTGCTGAGGGATGATTTTTCTGATCCTATAGCCTTGGCCTTGAAAGCAGACGAGATTTATCAGAGCAGAGTTTCCTCCTCAACTGTCTACACGGTTTCCAGCGCCCCGGAGGATGTGGTCAACGCCATGAGGTCCTCACCTTCAAACCGACCCCGTCGCTCAGCAACTCCTCACTCCAATACCCGGGATAACAGGTCATCGTCTTTGACTCTGTGTTACTATCATCATTCCTGGGAAACTAAGGCCAAGAAGTGTAGAGCTCCCTGTTCCTGGTCGGGAAACTAGTTTACCGGCAGGAGGATCTTCGCACCCTTCCTGCCGGGCCTTCTACCTTGTCTCCTCTAATCTACCTGCAGGACTCTCTGAGCTCAAGGAGGTTCCTCATCGACTCCGGCGCCCCTATCTCAGTTTTTTCCTGATCCAGGATCCTCAGAAGGATACTCTGGAGTGAAACTCTTAACTGCAGATGGTTCCTCTATATCTTGCTCCGGCTCTCGAGTAATCCCTCTACGGTTCGGGAAACACAGGTTCGAGTGGACTTTTCAACTAGCTCCTGTAGCAGTTCCAATCCTAGGTGCAGACTTTTTGAAACACTACAACCTCCTCCTCGATGTCTCCAACCAGAGGGTTTTTAGTGCCGATTCTCCGACTTCTCCGTCCATCATCTTGCCAACCTGTCCTGATTCCAAGCCTGCTCCACTCACAGCCAACCTCCTCGCCACCCCTCAGTGTATTTCCGACCTCCTTGCAGAGTTTCCAGATGTGGTTTCGTCCGACGGTTTCACGGCCTCTAAACCTCATCACGGAGTTAAACACCATCTTCTCACGCAACCTGGTCCTCCTGTTTTCGCGAAATCTTGACGGCTGGACCCTGAGAAGTTGGCATCCGCCAAGAAGGAGTTCTCCGCCATGGAGAAAGCTGGAATTATTCGCAGATCTAATTCTCCTTGGTCCTCTCCTCTCCACATGGTCAAGAAGAAGGACGGAGGCTGGAGTCCCTGTGGTGACTACAGAAGGTTGAACACAGTTACAGTTCCTGATTGGTACCCTTTACCTAATATTGCTGATTTCACCTCTAGAGTCACTGGTTCAACCATCTTTTCTAAGCTAGATCTTCAGAAGGGATATTATCAGGTTCCTATGGCTGAAGAAGATATCTGTAAGACTGCGATCATCACTCCGTTCAGGATGTTCGAGTTCCTGCGTCTTCCCTTCGGCCTCAGGAACGCGGGGAACACCTTCCAGAGGATGATGGATTCTATCCTTGGAGACCTTCCCTACTGTTTTACCTACATCGACGATATCCTGATCTTTAGCAGCAGTTTGGAGGAGCACGTTGATCATCTTTGCCAGGTTCTCCTCCTTTGTCGACAGCATGGTTTGACAATTGGTTTGCCCAAGTGTGAATTCGCCGTGCCTGAGTTGGAGTTCCTGGGTCATAGACTTTCTGCTCAATGTTAAACATACTGCTGCAATCTCTGACTTTCCGGTTCCTGAAGACAAACCTGCTCTACAGAGGTTCCTGGGGTGCTATGGAAACGCCTCAACACGGAAACGTCTCAACGCGGAAATGCCTCAAAAACCGGTTTTGAGGAATTTCCGTTTTTTTTTGGGAAATCCCTCAAAACT
>NW_019398073.1:0-24455 GCF_000591075.1 Eurytemora carolleeae
GTATTATGTATAAGAATATATTTATATTAATCTCAACGTAATTGTAAAGTACGATAATTTCCAACTACACGATTATTTGATCTGTCGTTTTTAAGTTGTAAACTCTAACTAGTAAGAAAACTGAAAGAAACAGAAAACTTCAAACATTTACATAATGCCGCGGTGTAACAATTATAGTATCGATACATAAAACACGTATATATATGTGATTTCAAGTATCGATACCGTGATAATGAAAATATTCTAAGAGTTTCTCGTAAGTTGTTTATACACAACTATAATGATTTTAATCAATCAATAACAAGGTTCTTTAATGACAAAAACAGGTGCTGACATCTATAATAAGGTTAACTCACGGCGAAATTATGTGAGTAACCATGACGTGAGTAAGTCTGTCTGTCCGAAAATAACTAACGGGAGACATCTAGCGGAAAAACACTATAGAGTACGGAGACGTATTTATGACGTCTTAAATACGACCGTAAATTTGAAAAAATTCGGGCTCTGACCAGTTTTAGCACACTCCGTATGCTTGTGATTTAATCCACAGTATTTGCAAACCAACGCTTTGCAGTCTCGCACATAGTGGGACGCCCCACACTTGAAACATACTGGAGACCTGGTTGGAGGTTGCTGGACTGCATTAACATTTGCTTCAGATTGGGTTGGTTTTACTCTCTGTTGGAACTGTATGATGGAGACTACTTTTGAGGGTCATATCGGCATTTTAAAGAAAAAAATTTAAAAAATTTAAATTTAATTTATAAAGCATAAACACTTTATTTCAGAGACACTCTGTAGTCTGTACATGTATACTCCTTTATGTTTTTCATGTTTTGTCTTTGGATTAGTGTGATGAATCCTCTCTCGACTTTACCATGAAACCTTGAGAATACTAAAAACGTCTGCCGGCCGATGCATCTATTAACTTAACAGACCTCAAATCCGTCTGTCGGCCGATACTTTCAGAATAATGAAATAGGTATAAAGGGTTTTAAATTTTGGTTTGCTTTAATCATCATTTAATTTCTCCTAAAATATGGGACAGAAATAAGATTTTCAGTAAATACTTTTATCATTTTCCTTTACAGTCCCTTTAAGGCACATTAAGAATCTGGTAGTTTTCACATTTTTGAAATGTTTAATCTTACGTGCTTGATCCATTATGAAGTGTTTGCTTCTGTTAATTTGTCGTCACAAACTCGGCACTAAAACTAAATATTTGGAGAGAGGTTAATCCGTTCATATCTATCTATCACAAGGCATTTCTGTTAAACAGGGATTAGTATCTATCTATCTTCATTGTGTAGTGTATCTATATATAACCTTCTATGCATTACCTCTCTCCGGTCCAAATGCATATTATGTCAAAATTATAATAAACTTTTATTTAATATTTAGCTTCATTTTATTTCATGCCGGTTTCGGGCGGATGCAAAATTTTAATATCTAACCAACATTTTTCATGATAATATAAAATAAAACGGGAAAAAAGAACGGAGTTATTAAGTATTTCGTACTTTTTTTGACGATTTAACAATTAAACCCGTCCAATGTCTTAACAAAGATAGTAAAATATAGTCATTTCTCACTTGAACCCTAGAAACCCATTAACGTAACTAACGTTAAATCATAACGTAATGTAACGTTACGTAACGTACATCCCCTTGGTAGCTATGATCTCAGCGATCCAAAACATCCTTGAATTGCTGATCGTAAAAGATCAACAAAACTCGCCCACTGTTACAATAACACTGAGGTAGAAGTCCAAAGGAGTTGCGGGCATGCTGCGTTGAATTACAAGACAGAGAGAGAGCCCTATATCTTGAAAAGACGATATCTAGTGTTTTATCTGTATTGTTTTTAATCTATGCTAAAAATATTAGACATGTATTTTTGTAAATAGATTTATATAATTTAGCTTAAGTTCTTCCCATTAAAAATGACAATTTAAAGAGGATAAAAATTGAAAATTTTTATTTATTTAAAGTGCCATGCCTACTTTCAGCCAGCTAGTTTTTTGTGTAAAGATATTGACCTTTAGACGACAAAAGGGTACAGTACTGTACACTAAACTAATCATATCCTTGTATGTGAGTGTAATGTGAGATATTAAAGTATAATTATCAAATATGCATGAATTACTTTAGTTGGTGGACATATCGTAATCAAAACTGGCCATGACAATAAATTGTTAAAATAAAAGTCTGTTTTAAATGGTATTTTATCTATTTTCAAGTATTCAAAAACATTTTTTTGTCATCTTTGAATTGTCATGTTTTTTCGGGATCGTCGGGAAAGCTATAAAAAAGTGACTGTATGTGTATAAGCGTAATTTCAAGTGAACCTCCATGCAAAGATGGCAATGTCCGATTTACAACGGTACCATTGAAACCTTTGTCCGATAAATAATGTGTAAGATATTTTTTTCGTTTTTCGTCGTATAAAAGATATTTCCGTCATGTAGTCCTTCAGAAATGTACATTGCACAAGCATCTTTTGTAGAAAAACTACTATTGAAAATAATCAGTTTTCAAAATAATAAAAATTGATGCCGAATTCCAATTTGACACAGGTTTTAATGGTACGGTTGCGAATCGGGTATTGCCATCTTTGCATGGAGAGTCAAATGAAATTATGCTTACAGTCCCTTTAAATGAATGTATACTCTGATGCTCTTCTGGCCATTGCAGCCTCTGCAAAAGGTCTCTTCAGATAGAGCTTCTGAAGAACATCATCATTTTCGGATATTTCATCCAGGAGTTTGTGAGCCTAGACATAAAAGAATTTAAACATTTTTGTTCTTTTCAATAGCTCTTCATTAAGAGGACTTATGATTGGAAACATGTACGCATAGAGAATAGAATATATTCTATTCTCTATGCATGTACGACTTCAATCTTTTGTGCCATTCGTTTAGTTTGTTGTGCTGGTTTCTCTTAAATTGCAAGTTAAAGAAATAGATAATTTGAAAGTCATTTTATATTCATTTTATTACCTCCTGTTTCATCATTCTGTTCATTTCATTCCTTGTCTTGGCACTTTGAACACCGCATTTCTTCTGCTTGATCTGTAATTCCTTTAAAAAGTAATATATCTGTAATTATGTAATTATGTAATTGCAAGTGATCCAATGGCAGATTAACAGTGGTACTATTGAATCCTGTATCTGATCAATAATGTGGAAGAAATGGTCAGTTTAAAGGTTTAAAAGTGATTCATTGAAATAATTCCAATATGTTTTCCAGTTCCTGCAGTACAAAATGTTTTCCAGTTCCTGCAGTACATTATGGTTTCCAGTTCCTGCAGTAAAATATGTTTTCCAGTTCCTGCAGTAAAATATGTTTTCCAGGTCCTGCAGTACAATATGGTTTCCAGTTCCTGCAGTAAAATATGTTTTCCAGTTCCTGCAGTAAAATATGTTTTCCAGTTCCTGCAGTAAAATAAGTTTTCCAGTTCCTGGGTTTTCCAGTTCCTGGAGTAAAATATGTTTTCCAGTTCCTGCAGTAAAATTTGCAAGTCACTTAAGTATAGAGAGAGACCCCACAAATAAGAATGATAATTTCTTTAAATTATATAAATATTCGACATATCTAATTCATATTTGATCAGGCAGCTCTTAAGAGTACCCTTGTAAATCTGACATTGCCATCTTTGCACGGAGAATCACTTGAATTTACACTGACGACATTTTTTTAATTGTTGTATTATGTCAAACATTAAACCGAAACAGGAAGTTTTTTCTCCAGAAGAATAAAACTCATTTTGCAATTTGATTTTTGATTTTGTTTCTGCGTAAAAGATTATAAGACTATAGACTCTAGAGGTGTACCTTTATTTGCTTTTTAATAGTTTTAATGCTCTCTAGAAGCAGTTGTTTCTCCTTTTTCTTATTTTTAGCAGCATCCTTCACTCTTCCTTTCAGCTTACTCAAGGTGTCCTATAGCACATTGATTTTCATGAATATCTGCACTTCATAACATCCTAAAGAGACTGTATGGGTAATTTCTATTGACCCTTCATGCAAAGATGCCAATGCCAACGGTACCCTTGACATCTTTTTCTGATCAAGTATAAATTAGATATCAATGTTTATAATTTTGGAAACTGATTATTTTTAAGTGGCGTTTCTCTACAAAAATTAATTACGCTTTTCTACTGCAGAAAAATAAAGGAATTATTAGAATATAAATTTGTTATATCTAGAAAAATGTTCATGTCACATTATTGATCAGATAAAGGTTTTGCAAGACTGCTGTTGTGAATCGGGCATTGCCATCTTTGCGTGAAGCATCCTTTATAAAATGTTATATTGACCTGAAGAATTGTAATTTTTCTCTTCTGTTCAGATTTAATGATGGCATTTTCTTCTTCATGTTTGTTCAACACATGAATCTCATAATCTGAACAACATCTATATATAAATTTGGTTTGTCTGTCTGTTTGTATCCAATAAACGTCAAAACGGCTGAACCGATCGGGCCCAAATTTTTTGTGGGACATCTAGGGACCCCAGGGAAGGCTTATGAATCATCAAAATTTCAAATATTTGTCTCCATCAAAATTCGATCTTCATTAAATTTTTTAAATTTTGAAAATCCGCGAATTATTTTTGTTTTGTTTTACGATGTACAGAAAGAGAACATGTTCACAACTAATTTAGAAGATGGGCGCGAAGCGCCCTCTAAGGCTAGAAAGAAGGGCGCGAAGCGCCTTGAATTTCTAGTTGTTTAAAATGTAAAATTGTGACACACAAATCAAATATTATGTCAACATTATAGTTTGGATGGGTTTTTTCCCCCTTAAAGCTTAGTATGTGTGCGCCTAAATATTCTAAAAACTACGCAAAAATGTTTTAAATTTTTTTTTAAATGGCGGGCTGAGAGCTATTTTAAGAAAAATAATATTTTTAAAAGTCACAAGTAAGACCGGAAAAAAATCAAGCAGAGTTTTGTAAAAAGTCGTTTTTCGGGCATAAATTAAACAACTTCACAATTATTAAAAATGGACCGAATTCAGCGGAGTTACATCTTTTCATACCCATATCGATATATTTTGAAGACGTTTTTTTCGGTCCCATACAACTACAAGTTATTTTTTCGATCTATTGTTCTTAAAAAAGGCTCTCCGCTCCACATTTTAAAAAAAAATTTCATTAATTTGCGAAGTTCTTATAGAATAGTTAGGCGCAATTAGGTGGTTAAGCTTGGCTTTAAAATGGACCCACCCTATTAGACATATGCCATTACTGCCTTTACATGCCCTTAATATAAACAACTTGAGCAGTAATTATTGTCTTCAAAGCTTACCTAGTCTTTCTGAGTTAAGATATGTGATTGATGCCACAGTCTGAATTTGTGCCTCTAACTCTCTTAAAAGAGAATAAATTAAAAAAATTTGAAAACCCAAAATTATGCATTGAATTATATCTGTTATGGTTATTTAAAGAAAGATTTGAACATGCACATTTAATTATATCAATTATATTATTTTTGCCCAACTCCAACTTCTGAAAAAGGACATCCACTAGACTATCTATTTATCCTAACCTAACCTAACCCAACCCAAAATATAGTATTATCACAGCAGGCTGTCCTGCAGTGGTGTATATTTTTTAAAAATTCCCTCTCTTCCTGTTGATGGGGGGGGGGGGTAGTGAAAAATTTCACATCAAAAGGAAAGTTTTTAAATTCTTTTTGATTCTTTTCACCTAAAAACTCATTTTTTACCCCAATTCCTTCTGGGGGGGGGGGGAATGACTGTTATTAAAGAAGGCGTCTTGTAGATTTTATATTTTTATGTTTTCTACCTTATTATCATTTCCATTCTTGTTCTTGTATCTGCAAGCTTTTCATAATCCACTATAATTAGATCATTCAGCTCTTGTTCTTGTTCATAAACCAAATCTAGTCTTTCCTGAAACAACATTCAACTCTTGTTCTTGTTCATAAACCAAATCTAGTCTTTCCTGAAACAAGCAGGTTTGAAACGTACAACGTTGTGTGTAATTTCAATCAGTTACCCTTCCTTTAAAAAAGGCATGCAAAATTGACAACGATACCCTTTAAACCTTAATTTGAACAACGATGTGGAAGATATCGCCGTTTTTCTTGTTTGAAATGTGCTGACAATTTCATCCATTGTTTTTGTGACAAGAAATCTCCAAGTCACTTTTTTTAGAAACTGCAATTGCAAGTTGAAAATTACCAGACAAAGCTGAAAGTGTACTGTTATGAATCGGACATGACAATCAATAAATAGAGAGAAACTTAAAATTAGATCTAACAGACTTCACTCTCTTATTTTCTTATTTTTACGTAGGATAAATATAGTAACTGTAACTGTAACTGTAACTGTAACTGTAACTGTAACTGTAACTGTAACTGTAACTGTAACTGTAACTGTAACTGTAACTGTAACTGTAACTGTAACTGTAAATACAGCACTGCAAATTTTACTTAGTTTCATTCTGAGACATTGAAAAACTTATAAATATTTTTTTGCTTATATTCTGTATGCTTGGGAACCCCTTTGCCTGGAAAGTTACGAGTTATAATTTTATCTACAAACAGATATTCGTTTCTAAGCAATAAATATTTTGATTAAATTGCCGTTAAGTTTATGTAAAGAACCAAAAATAAACAAGTTGAACCTGCATTAATTCTTCACTGGTTCTTGTAGCTCCTTCAAGTAAAGCTGTCCAGGCTCGTTCTCCCCTAACAGATTTATAATTAAAATAAAACTTAGATTTATTAAATTCATATTTGTGAACTAAAATTACCTGCTAATGGCGTCACTTTTCTGTTTGTCAAAGGCAGTGTCAATGTTGGTGTGCTCTGTCTTCAAAATATTTTCAAATGCTTGAGCATGTGCTTCCATTCTCCCTGATATTTCACTAGGGAAAATATACATTTTATAAATAGTATAAAATAATAACCCTTATATCCCTTGATATTTCACTAAGGAAAATATTCATTTTACAAATAATATAAACTATAAATAACCATCATATCCACCAGATCTTTGTATACAAGAAAATTATATTTCTGGAAGAAATGTAAATAAAAATTGGCCTTAACGGGACCGACATGCTTAATTTTAATGGAGGCCCTCCGTTTTTAGAGTGGCATGTCCAGCTGAAATGGAATCAATCATTTTATCTGATGTTTGAATAAAAAGAAAATTGTAAAAAAAACATTCGTCCCTTTTAGTAGTGAAGCCAATGAAATCCTTGATTATATTGTAGCCAAAGCATAATTCATTTAATTAATTTCAAAGTGATCCGTTGCTTTTGTTATAAAAACATTTCCTGTTATATCTTCATTTGCCCTAATATATCTTTTAATAAAATTACTTGACATTGATATGGTATTGTTCTATGAGAAGCTTGTAGTTGGAATCTGCATCCCTGTTTTCTGCTTCTAACATTTCTATCATTGAATTCTTGCTCCTCAAGAGTTCACTGCAGAGCTCTTTTTGGGAAAGAATCTCATCAAAGAGTTCAACTGGAGCACCGCGTAATTTCTCCACCTGTGTAGAGATGGGCGTTTGCCTTTTTTTATTTCGTTCGTTCATCGTTCGCGAACGACCCATTTTGTTCGTTTTTCTTTCAATCGTTCATTCAGTAAAAAAATATAGTTTTTTTTAAAGTCTGTTGGAAAAAATCGTTCATTCAGTAAAAACGTATAGTTAAAAAAATGTGTTCAAAAAAATTGTTTGTTGAGTAAAAAACGAGTTGTCAAAATCCTTTGGAAAATTTGTTCGTTCATTTAAAAAAAAGATAGTTTTTCATTTCTCATAACGATCTGCAGGTTGATCGTTGATCGTTCGTTTTTTTCTTAACGACACCATGTTTACGAAAAATTTAGTTCGTTCACTAAACTATGCCCATCTCTACTGACCTGTGTAGGCCATGATGACATTATCTTCTTGAACTTGACAATCATCTCTCTATCCTCCTCCTCTAGTATGCTGGTGATCTCTTTACTCTTGTCTTCTGTCCTGACTCTGTGTTGACAATACAAGTTCTGCGTAGCAACTTGAATATTGGAAACCAACTCGTTTCCATTCTGAAGCATGTTGTGGATCTCCTTGGAACCCTTGGTATCAGCTTCGCGGACAAAATTTTCCTCTTCGTCGTCGCCCTGCAATCATTTCAGTAAATTTCTTTTTATTTTAAGAGGGATTATGGCGTAATCTCAAGTAAATATCTACATGCCCAATTAACATTGATACCCTTTAACCCTTGTATTTGTAAAACAAGAAGACTAGTTGATAAATTGTAGAATTGTGGAAATACGGAACAAAGTTTTCTACTTTACCTTAAAGCCCATTAATTTTTGAATCTTCATTAGCTTAGTTAATCTCTTGGCTGCTTGTATCCTTGTTTGTATACGTTCTCTTCGGGCTTTAATTCTTTCCTAACAACACATATTTAGATTAATATTAAACATAGGTTCACATAAACAATTATTTTTTAAGTTGTAATCCACATTAAATGACGGCAATTTTTGAAAACTAAAAAAATTCAACTTCCAGAAAAGCTAATTATAAATAATTTTTTATAATTACTTTATAGGAAAAGAGAAGCAAAAGATTTTTGTAGGCAAAATTGGCGGTGAAATTATTAATCGTTTATGATGTCAAAAATGTGTTCTCATAAATCGATTTTAGTAATTGATCACCTCCATTTGATCAGCATCTACCTCCCATATTGATTTGCTAGGCCCTGAGTTAGAAGGCACATCAAGCGACATTTTAGATCTGAAATCAATTCTAAATTTGACTTTTTACAAAAATAAACGATTCGCCAAAAGTCACAATATTTTGAGTTTTTTTTTAAATTTTAATTCTTAAATTATTGATTTACATAAATTTTTTTTGTAAAACTTTTAATTTGTTAATTTATGAAATTACTAAATTGTTTAGTTTGCTAATTAGTTCAAACAGAACCCCCCTTCATATATTGAATTTACTCCTCATAATTTTGAAATTAAATTCTATGAATTTAGTAAAGTGAACAAACCAGAACAAAATGACGACTCAAGTTATAACTTTAAATAGGATCCAATTATTGAGCATAAATAACTTAACAATTGAGCAGTGTAAACAGACTTATTTCGCTAAATATTTGATTTAATGTTATTGTCAAATATAAAACTATTTGTTGTGTATACACTTAATTATTGTCATAAGGTGGTCTTCCTATTCCATTATTTTCTGGTTATCGATTCCAAAATTTTGGATTAAACTAACTATTTCTGTTTACAACGCCTAATTGCTTTTGAATTTTTAACTACAATTTGAAATTTTGCTATTTATCTTTAAATTTCAATCTTAGCTTGAAGATGTCTATATATATATCTACACATTTAAAATTAGAAATGTTGGATTTAATCTGAGTTTCCTTGTTCAGTGGTAAACTGGCGATATGCTATTGTTGTATGTTAAAGATTTTACCGTAGTTTGTATAATCAATACCTATTGCCTGCGCACCCCCACCCCTGCACTCCTTCCCCGATATCCCTCCCTTTATTTCCTTTTATTCTATTCTTTAAAGGGGAAACTAAATGTACCTATCCAAGCATAAAGATGCATTGATCCTGTGAATGCTATTTATTACTGATTCATATCAAGCATAACTGTATCTTTTCAATATTGAAAGAAAGACATTAAAACTGATAATTTATTCATATTTCCATAAGGGAAAATAACTGCGATAAAATAAAGGGTTCCATGCCTCCCATAGAGTACTCGTTCCATTGATAGATTTTAAACCTGGCTATTTTATTGAACATCGTTTATTAATTTAATATTCAAAACTTTTATACCGTTAATCTTTCTAGAAGTAATATTTGTCTTACATTTTATACATGTACGGTGTACCATGAGAATACATGTACGGTGTACCATGAAAATACATGTACGGTGTACCATGAGAATACATGCACGGTGTACCATAAAAATACATGTACGGTGTACCATGAGAATACATGTACGGTGTATCATGAGAACTCATGTACGGTGTACCATGAGAATACGTGTACGTGTACCATGAGAATACATGTACGGTGTACCATGAGAATACATGTGCAGTGTACCATGAAAATACATGTACGGTGTACCATGAGAATACATGTACGGTGTACCATGAGAATACGTGTACGTGTACCATGAAAATACATGTACGGTGTACCATGAGAATACATGTGCAGTGTACCATGAAAATACATGTACGGTGTACCATGAGAATACATGTACGGTGTACCATGAGAATACATGTACGGTGTACCATGAGAATACATGTACGGTGTACCATGAGAATACAAATTGGTCAAAAGGGTTCCTATAAAATGAGTTATGATCGGACATAAAAGCAAACAGAAACTGTTACTCAATTTCTAGATTTGTTAAACCAAGCAAAGACCATTACTGAGTTCCCCAGTCAAAATTCGAGGCAAATCGGTCAATAGATAAATTAGTTATGATTGAGCAAGCAAAAAGAGATAACTTTATAAATATAGGAACCTAGCGTTTGCATGGAAACTAAGGTTTATTTATAAAAGTGCATTAAGACCAAGATAAGGACACTGGCCCGTGGTTCTACCAAGTTCCCCAATCAAAATTTGAGACAAATTGGTCAAGGGGTTTATGAGTTATGGTCGGACATAAAAACGAACAAACAAAGATTGCTACTTTATACGTATTGATACATAATATATAGATCTGTATTTCCTATCTTGCCATTACTTGAAATCGTTAATAATCGATGTTTAATTAATGTCTCTTCCCCCTGGTCAGTTCAATGTTAAAATATTATAACTTAGCCCGGTAATTAATCCATTGTGTCTTTAATGTGGTTTTATTTTATACTTCCGGTAGGGGATGGGGGGGATCACCCCCCCCCTTCCCAGAATAATATTATCTTATAAAATGATCTAATTCAGATTCCTAAATAATTAATCTAGGTTCAGATTTTAAAATAATTTAAAATTACTTCTGGTTAAAAGTTTTTATCTTCATTTTCAACTTGTTTACTTAAAAGATTTATTAACAAATTTAAAAACAGGTTAAAGAGTACCACTGATGCGAGATAAAACTCATTTCCCGTTATTCTTTCTAAAATAAGTTTAAAGGGTTTGTATGCATTCTTAGTTACACCCTACACTGGAAAAATAAATATCTGTTGCAAAAGCGGACCTACTATTGAAAAGTAAAAGTTTGGCAAATTCATACATCGCAATTCGCGAAAACATATTATCAAATCCGCGAACGTTTTTCGTATTTGTTTTATACATACAAAGAGAAGATGCTATATCAGATAGAGCCATGCAGTTAAAAATCAAAATAGTATAGATGGGACCGTAGCGCCCAAAAGTCTAGTAATCATATAATAGGGTAAATATATCAATCAAAATGTAGATGAATCTAAAGTTTAGAAATCTCTATCTTCATATCTGAAATTCTCTCTTTTAAGTTTTCCTTCTAGTTATACAACGCAATTCTGGATAAAAATTAATTTTGTATCTAATTAAATTCAACAATCCATTTATATAGAGTGGCATGTCTAATTCATAATGGGATACTTTTAATCAAGAATGAATAGATATCCTTATTAACCTAGCTGGTAATTGATCTTACTAAATTGAGACTTCTCTGTGAAATTGACTCGCAGTTAGATTTGTTGTGCAGAAACAACGAAGAAAGGTAAGTTAGAATGAATGTAGTAAATGCCGTATTCTTAAAAGTTCGTCCCAGGTACCACTTTTCCGCTATCAAACTCAACTAGGACACAACCCACCTGGCTCTAAACGCCACACAGGGACAGAAGTGTAGCTATCCAACAAGCTATTATCAACCAGGATACAACCCACCTGGCTCTAAATGCCACATAGGACACAAGGGTAAATATCCGACAAGCTATCAAGTCAGTGCTCTAAATGCCAAACAGGGGCACAAGTGTAGCTATCAAACAAGCTATTACTCAGGTTCTAAATGTCAAACAGGGACACAAGCGTAGCTATCAAACAAGCTATTACTCAGGTTCTAAATGCCAAACAGGGACACAAGCGTAGCTATTAAACAAGCTATTACCATGGCTCTAAATGCCACACAAGGATGCAATCCTTTAATGGATCTCTACTTATACTGAGTAGGATCTCAACCCGAATACTTTATTCTGGGTCCAATTACTCTACACTTTAATCGAAACCGAGTTCTGATTCTAACTAACTGCGTTTGAGGTTTATATGTTACAAATTACAAGTATTTACAATCCAACGTTGTTATTTATATCACATGATTAAGACAATCATGTTGCATATTACAGCACAGTTGAAATAGGCGCATTTAGATATGCATATTTATAGGATTTGTAAGGATAAATATAGCATAGTAAAGCTATCTCCATACATGTTTATATGTTGAATGTACGTATTAAAAGGGTTTAAGCTAACCATGCTACGTATTCATTTGAAACGCAGTTCAAATGAATAATGATTTTTTTATGTATAAGTTTACAAACATAGATAATTAATATTTTACAATGTACTACAAGTTTACAGAATATCATGTGACCCGATATTTATTACATGAACCCCTAAAAGTAATTACTTTTCCAGATTGGAAAACGATAATATCTTCCACATTTTTACTCAGATAGAGGTATGAACAGTACCGTTTCTTAATAAATCAGTACTCTTTACATTATGGGTCACAATTAAGAAATTACGTTTTTCACTCCATTTAAGCATTAAATAGTAATTCATTCATTAAGTTCTTTTGTAGGGGGTTATACATTTCTTTTTTTTAGAGAATTGTTTATTGGAAAATATAGATTTTTTTTTCGATTTTTATTCGATTTTTCAACATTATTTATAGTTTTAATAATAATGCATTCAGTTTTCAGGTTTTTTTCTTATTATAAATGTTTTTGTTACAATTTCATATTTTTACTGAGAAAGTGGGACAAATTGTATAATTTTTACATTTAAAAAAATGACTTGACAAACTATTTGCCATTTCAATCACGTTTTATAGCTAAAAGTGGTTTTTGCATATCAAAAAGATTATGGTTCTTTAGCAAAGGCGTATACATGGGGTGGGGGGGATATGATGCACTGAGCCCCCCCCCCGCGTTGGAAGCGTCAAAACGATTTGAAAAGATGAAAAATTGTTATAATTATATCAAAAATGTTGTTTACCCCAAAAAATTCTAAATTCAGTGATAAAATAAAAACCTTTATTTTTTCTCTGGGTTTCAATTTTATTTCCAAGACAGTCGTTTTATTTTGTACATTAAATAAATGTGACAATTACATCTGATCTCCAAGAATCTAAAACTAAATTAAATAAAGAAAACAATTTTATTTAGTTTCATGCAAAAAACAAAAACACATAGTCAATGATAATCAAATGTTTATTTTTTGTAATGCAGATAAGAGGGAATGCTATGCAGTAATAAAGCTCATTGTAACGAAAAAAGGATTTAATTCAGAATGAATTTAAAGATGAATGCTTAAATAGAATATGTAGAAGTTACGGTGAAATGAACCCGGCTTTTATTGATTCCGTTTCCTGTAAATCCGCGTAACTACGCATGGTTAACATGTAAGATGCGTCAGTTGACTTACAGCAATGATACGCAAATATTACATGTGAGAATACGCTGAAACTGTTCCTTGTTTTGTGAGAAATAAAGATGTTGGAGTTTAGAATTTTCCTACTGTCGTTTCAGGTTTCTCTAGGTTAGTTCTTGGTTTAATTTAGCACCAACAAATAATTATGAATGAAGAAATCCATATTTTGAAATAAATGGTTTGACAAGGTAAGACTAAGGCCTGTCATACTTAAAAGTTTGCACGTACGTTCTTAATAGTTGGCTTCCAATTGGTATAGCTGTACTGCAGAGCTGTACAATAAACTGTTTATTTTAAACATTTCTAGTTTTTAAATTTGTAAAAGTTTTAACATTTTGTGAAATCTTGAGAAGTCCAGAAACTTTGTATTTCCAATATCTTAAGGTCGAAATTTTATTCAATTGTACAGTACGATCCTGGTCTACTGCATTGTACTATCCACCGTACAGCACAGTACGCTCCTCTGTACTTCAGCTATATTTGTTTAGTGTACTGGCCGCACTATCCACCGTAAAGTACAGTACGGTCTTCTGTACTAGTACTATTTATTTAGTGTACTGCCAGTACTATCCACCGTGAAGTACAGTACATTCCTCTGTACTATATATATTTGTTTAGTGTACTGCCAGTACTATCCACCGTACAGTACAGTACGGTCTTCTGTACTAGTACTATTTGTTTAGTGTACTGCCAGTGCGTCCACCAGGCAGTAAAGTACGTTCCGCTGTACTATTTATATTTGTTTAGTGTACTGCCAGTACTATCCACCGTACAGCACAGGAAGACCCTCTGATCTTGATCTTGTAGCCTACCCTTCACAGCTTCACACCCATTTAGAGACCCATCAAGGGCATACTCAGGATCATCAGGGACATACTCAGGCCCATCATGGGAAACCAGTGTTTACTGCTATAGATGTTGGACCATTTAAACCTTGGAGGTGAAATTCACAACAAAAACAGCTTAGTTTGTAAATCATTTGGATTTTTTTTAAGACTGAAAATGTTCTTGTTTTAGCATTTTATTAGTATGTTTTTAGCATGGGTTCAAGGACATTTTGTTAAAACATTAAAAAAAAAATGAAAATGAAGAAAATAAAAAGCAAAAGACGGAAAAATTTATTAATGAGCAATTTTGTAAAAAATATTAAGTAATTTTAAAGTTAAAAACTTTTAATTAATACTTCTAAGAAATTTTAGTTGAAAAGGCACTTAGTCTTCAATCCGTTCAACTAATTAATCTATCTAAAACAGAGTCACAGGATAGACATGATAGTTGAGTTGAGAATGCGATATTGAAAATAATATCTTCAGGATTTATTTGAGACCTATGAGACTTTTTTTTTAATAAGAGTACATTTGTTCTCAACCTGTTCCTTTAGACAGGCCATATTATTTTACTGTTGAAGTTGTGTTTCATTTTTCTTCGTCGTTTTTAAAAACAAATGAATACCGAAAAATGTCTCTACAATACTGCACTCTCGATCAGCTCAACTACCATGTCTAGCCGGTCACTCCCTTTAATTCTAGTTTTCCCCCCAAATACCAGACCGATCCGTTAAACCATCCTGTTCACAATCCTTCAAAACATCCTGGATATCAAACCAACATCATCATAGATCCATACGCTAAGGTAACTTTTTATTTTGGACCTCGAAACTAGATTAAACTAAAAATGCCCGGTTGTTATTGACCTTGTCATGCTTTTGTCCACGTTATTCATAAACCATTACAGAAAGGTTAATTTCGAATATTAATATTTTTTTTATTTACATAGTAGAATGAGTTTCAAGGGGGGAAACACCAGGATATATCTAAATCACCGTGAATTACTATCTATTTCAAAAAACCTAAGAACTTGATTGGTGAGAGTTCTGGTCACGTGATACGAACGCTATCAATTAAATTATCATTTATTTTCATTAAAAATTAAAAATTATAATTTTATAAGTTGTTCAGGCTCCTCTGGGATATCGTCGTTTTCAGAATATGATCTGTTTAAAACTTAGATTCTTATACCAAATCTTATATATATAAGTTTTAGTATAATTTTGACACAGTTTTATATCAATGTCTCGAGAAAGGAACATCAGATAGAACTCTTATAGGTCTCGATCAACTTCTAAAGTTCTTAGGTTTTAGCCTATACACCCTTTCATTTTTCGCCTACAGTCCCTTTACATTTTCTAGCCAAATGTTAGATTTAGAAACGTATTTGCAGAAGAATGAGTTGACAACTAATGAAAAGGGGTTCTGTCATTGAAACATGTTGTATATTAATATCTTGTAAAAATATTTAATAATACTTGATAGATGTCAAATTTTACGGATCATTTAAGCATACAGTTGCCACTTTAAACCATATGTTGCATGCATTTTGCACAAACATTCTTGAATTCTTAATCTCCTGTTACAAAGCAGTATCTGTTTATATCATATTGTTTATTTTAACCAATTCCGGCAGGTTAACAGTCTATTGTAAAATTTATTATTCATAATTTTTTGTATACATTGAAAAAACGTTTTTTAAAAAGTTTTTTAATCCTAAAAAGCAAAATATTCTTAAAAACCAAATAAAATATGAGTAATTGAAAAGTAAATTTTAATAAAAAGTACAAAATGAAAGTAAAATCCTGAAAATCTAAATATTCAATTGGTTTCCCAAGTCTGTAAGATTAAATACAGGGTTACCCAAACAAAATGAGACTGTAAGGAAGACCTGAAACCTTCAAAATGTTTGATTCAAAGGTTGAATTATTAAGTTTTCTGCCTTCAGTACGGTCTTGTTATGGATTTCTAAATGATTTGGAAAAGAAAAAAAGAAGTTGCAAGGGAATCATGAATATAAAGAAACAGACAGTATAAATCCCGAACAGTCGTCTCTGAAGTCTCATCCTTTGTGGGGGTAGCCCCCCGGTTTATATATATATAGGCCTTTTGTAATATGTAAATTTAGAATGATGAAGGGGTGGTGGAGATAATAACCCAGGACCTAGCAACAGGAGTACATGTAGGACAAACTAGTTGGTCAGGTGGGTACAGTACAGTACAGGAGTACATGTAGGACAAACTATTTGGTTAGGTTGGTTCAGTACAATACAGTACAGTACAATACAGGAGTACATGTAGAGCAATCTAGTTGGTGAGGTGGGTAAAGTAGAGTGCAGATTTCATTTTTTATGTGGAGGCTCAATTTTGAGTTATTCTGCTTTAATTTTGATCTTTCTTTCAGTTCAGCACCCCCCCCCCCCCTGCTCCTACTCCTACATATTTAATTGGGCAAATATTCTTAAACTTTCAGTTCAGCACCTCGGCCCCTCCTTCCCCCTGCCCCCTATTCAAGATCATATTTAATTGGGCAAATATTCTTAAACTTTCAGTTCAGCAATAAAAATTATTATTTTCTTCAAAAAATAAAAAAAAAATAAAGTTTGTGGCAAGTGATCAGTTTCTTTGAATGATGACTTGGGAGCTATTTGATTAATAGGATATGTGGAAATATTTTAGATCAAAATCCTAGATAAAATAGACTAGATAGCTCATGTCGTCTTCACCATACCGGAGGGTTGATCTCAGCTGAAATTGAAAATTTGAATTTAGCTCTGTACTAGCTATAATGTATAAAACTAGCCTTAGAGGGCGCTTCGCGCCCATCTTCTATATTAATTGTGAAACATGTTCTCTTTGTGTACATCATAAAACAAAACAAAAATAATTCGTGGATTTTCACAAAAAATTTCGTGGATTTTCAAAATTTTCAAAAATTTAATGAAGATCGAATTTTGATGGAGACAAATATTTACGGATTTTCACAAAAAAATTCGTGGATTTTCAAAATTTTTAAAAATTTAATGAAGATCGAATTTTGATGGAGACAAATATTTGAAATTTTGATCATTCATAAACCTTCCCTGGGGCCCCGAGAGGTCCCACAAAAAATTTGGGCCCGATCGGTTCAGCCGTTTTGACGTTTATTGGATACAAACAGACAGACAGACAGACAAGCCAAATTTATATATAGATGAGTTGCGGCAAGTATTGATAATACAAATGCTTTGGGGTGTTTGTTTAGTATAGAGGACCAGGCCCGAAATTTAAAAGAGTATTGTTGAACGAAACTCCCGAGTTTCATTTATGGGGTCTTAACATTTGTGTAGATTTTGATTTAAGAGTTTTTAAAAAATGGAGAATATGAAGAAACTTAAAAAAATAATATTTCATAAAAAAAATACTCCAATTTTAAACATGAAACATAACATTTATGAATTCAGTCTTTTTTTGAAGATTTTGTGTTTCGAATCCAAAGTATCCTTAAATATCCCTGAATACAGATGTTTGCTGATTGGTCGTGTAAAGTACACAATAGAACATGCTGTGAAAAATATCGCATATTTTAGCTGATAATCGATCTCTGTAACTCTCTTATCTCTGGTCTGCATAAACAATCTATTCTAATGTACAGCTGGTGTCCCACATCATATGAGATCGTCAATGGGTCTGAATTACGTTTTTCGAGACTAATCAGAAAATTTAAGAACAATGAATAATTTTGAAAAATTGACTAAGGCTAATACAAAAATTTTCTTGCGAAATAATCTAGGTTTATCGAGTATTATGTGTTTATTTTGGAGCTAAAGCTTGAAGAGATCAAGGTTATAATGTAAGGAAAGTCAATTGCAGTTTCGTATACTCTGCGTACATATTAAAACCAGTTCTCTCTGGGCGGAATTTGTAAACAAGAATAGTGTTCGTTTATATCTGAGGAGTATAAAAGCATCAAATTTTGATAATTTTGATAATTCAGATAACGTTCCCTATGACCAGAATATTTCATTGATTTTCTATGTAAAAGATGGATCCCATGTCAAGCTTCGACCTCCGTCTTGTGTTTACATTACCACCTTGAGACAGTACACTGGAGTACAAAAATTGCGCATACCTCTGCAATAACTTTCCCTACATTATAACCTTGGAAGAGATAATCTGATATAATATGGGACGCTCTGTATCTAGGATCAAAATCTATATAAATCCTTGGACCAAAAATTGTAAATTTTAGATCAGTAAATATACTTTCTACACGTGCAGTAGAGAATTTAAAAACAAATATTTATTTGTTGATTGCAAATTAATCCTTGTAAAATCAATTTCATTATAATATTATCAAATCATATAGTAATAAGGTTTTTAAACAGTATAATTATTAGTATTTAGTAATAATAGTGACTCTCCATATAAAGATGGCAATGCCCGATGTACCCTTTCAAGCTTTGTCTGATCAAGTAAAATTTGATATCAATGTTTATGTTTCTTTTGATTGTTAATTTTCATATGTTAATTCTCTGCGAAAGTTATTTGTGTATTTTTTAAATAAACAAAGCAATGAAGAAACTCACAAAAAAAGCATTTTACAAATTAGAAAAACGACGGTATCTTCCACATTTTCGATCAGATTTAGTTTTTAAGGGTACCGCTGTAAATCGGACAATGCCATCTTTGCACGGAGAGTAACTTGAAATTATACTTACAGTCCCTTTAACAAGGTTTGTTTTTAAGGAATCAGATTTTAAAAATTACTAAATGTAAAATTTTTCAGGGCCGGGAACCTTAACCCTGTCATCACTTACTTCGTTGCACGGTAATAAAAAATTGAAACATTTGATTAGAGTAATTTTTTCTCCTTGTATTAACAATTTATCTTTAAATTTTTCAATAAAAGATAGATACAAAATATTGTAAATTTATTTTAACAGAATTTCTCTGTCTCTTTATTTTATATTTCCCACTTGTGAAAAATATTTAGGGATTCTTAGGGAAGAAATACAATGTAACAATTAAAAAAGGTCTTGATAATGCCTTTTTTTAGCTGGAACCCCAGTCCAGATCAAAGATCCAAACAGTGAATACGAATTTATTTCTCTTCCTCAAACTAAACCTTTCCGCCCTCCTTATCAATCCGCCCTACTCTCATCCTCTTCTCATCCTCATCAGCAACCTCCTCATCCTCATCAGCAATCTTCTCTTCCTCAACTGCATCCTTCTTCTACTTAACTAACCCTTCTCGTCCTCATCGACAACCTTCTCCTCAATCCTATCCTATTCAACCTCATCCTTCGCTAAAGGTTGCTTTTTTGCTAAATTTTCTGAGGCTTGACCTTTTATAATCCATTCAAGAGGACACAATTTTGTAAGCTTAGTCTCGGGTCCAATTACCAGTATTTTCAGTTGATTTATTTGGCATAATATGCAAGTAAAGCAAATATTTAAAATGTTTTTTTGTTTTACACTTTGTAAACTTTTGTTGCTGACAGAAGATATATGCAGAAAAATGATCCTTAAACGAGAGTGTTTTTGGATGTTTTCATAAACGAATACCAACTGAGTCTGAGCTCTAACGTTCGAAGTTAACCCTGAGTTGATGACAAAGTAATTTAAGAAAATTTAGTCCTAACATATCTTCAAGATTTTGCCTGAATTTTGACCTTTGATTCTAATTTTTCCTAAAAAGCTTGATCCCGGCAGCTGAAAGTTGTTATTTCCAAAATTTGGGGTATTATGTTTATTTCGAAATAAGTGAACAGTCCCTTTAAAGCCTGTGTTGTCCTGTCCAGGTGCTTGGGACTGGATGCAGAAGAGATTATGACTGTGGTCTAGCACTAAACTCAGTCTGTGGATTCAACAGTTTTTGTAAGGTAAGAATCTAGTGATCTTTTGCTCACTTTGAACAAACTGTCGTTAATTTTTTATGCGACCCTCTTAAAAAAAGGGGCATGACCGATTCACATCGGTCCCTTTAAACATAAATCTATAATGTGGAAGATAACGTCTCTTTTGCAGAGAAAATAAACAATTCCCATAAACAAAAAATTGGCTATCTGATTTATGTATACTTGATCAGACGTATTTGTTGTGAATCGGACATGTCACTCTATCAATATACAGTCACTGAAAATTACGTGTGCAGTCTCCAAAACTAGCATTATGAATTAAAAAAATACCCAACGTTATAAACACTCATATATCAATTGCATCTTTTAAGATTAACTTAACTTGATAATCAAATCAGTTCTTAGATATATTACGTTGTACATTGTCATTAACAATGCAAAACTTGTAATGTGATTAAACTAGCCTAGCTATGTCTGTAAATACGGCAAAACCTGTATTGTGATTAGCTTAACTACGCTTATATATGTCCGCGATAATCTTGTAAATACGTACATTAAACTTAACATTGTAACATATATATACATAAATACAAATTAGTGGGAATATATTCAATTTGATTATGGTGAGAAAAGTAATTTGTTCCTTGTTGAAACATACAAGCTGATAAGATCGTCCCCATTGATTTGGCATTGATAGTTACAGTGCTGACACCGGGGCCTATGAGATTGTGCCCATTGGTTTGGCATTGGTAGTTACGTGCTTATGTCCGTGTTGACATTGGAGCTTATGAGATGGTGCCCATTGGTTTGGCATTGATAATTTTAGAGCTTGTGTCCCTAATGACATTGAAAGCCTATGAGATTGTGCCCTTGATTCCCATTGATAGTTTTACGAGTTGTACCTGGGCTGATATGATTCTGATAGCAGTTTTAAGAGTATGGCATTTTCCAGACTTTTTTCTTTTCCAACTTTGAGTGGAAAATATCATTTTAAATTTTATTAAAAGCAAAAAGTTTACTAGATTTTTTTTCTGGGTTTAGCATGTTTTAAAAACAAATAGCAAAGCTTCTTACAATTTACTCATATATTATACTATGTACAAATCGATTTATTTTTACTTTAACAATTGATTTATTGATTATTTGATTATTTTTCAGGTAACGTATAGTAATGGCTGCAATCAGTATTAATGTTATCAACTGATATGATGCTAACTTATTTATTTTTACATAAACGATTGATTGATTGATTGATTGTTTTCAGGTAACGGATGGGAACGGCTGTAATCAGTATATTTGCCAATGTCCCAAAGGTTTTATTGGAATCAGTAATCAAGCCTTTGGTCAACACTCATACAGGTTTAAGTTTCAAATAATTGCTGCATAGTAAACAAGAAGTCTTGTGGTTATAATTCGATCTAATTTTAATTGAAGAACCCATTTTTTCCCATGAAATGTAGATTTTATTATTTGGTATTTTTTACTTTTTGGTATAAAAGTACAGATATAGAGTCTTCTACGCAATTTTTGGCAGATTTTAAATAAGAGATGAAAATATTCATTATAGGCAGTTTGAACTTCGTTCTAGTTTTACGCGACTGTTTTCTACCGAAAATCTAGGGTTGCTTTGTGACACTTTTTTATAAGTTTTTGCATGATCTTGTGAATTATAATAATTTTGAAATTTTTATCTAATAAAGAAATTATTTGACAAAAACCATGAAATCCTGAATATGCACAACCAGTCCAACAGAGAAAAGTCTAAAACAAAATTGCATTTAGCTAGGCCAGAAGTTCTGGCAAAAAAACAAAAACAAATTCATTTTTTTCAACTTCATCCTTTGCTTATACATTTTAAACTTTGATATTTAAGGTTTGATTTTTTTCGAGAAATTTTTGCGAAGAGGTTTTTTACAAAATTATTACAAATGTTACATTAATATTACAAATATTACAAAATTACTTATTTTTTAGATTATCTAAAAGATCAACAAGATACTACCAGGAGTGCAAGAAGTTGACCCAGTAATATAGGATTAAATATAATATTAAGTTATTGTAACTTTTATTTATTAAATTATTGAATGTAAATATAAATAGAATTATCAAGTAAAAATTATATGTAAAACACATCTACAACTTTTGTGAAATGAGGATAATTCAATTTTGGATGATCAATTCTAATTCTAATTTCCATGTTTGATGTCAAAATATGACAAATGATACATTATTAGAAAGCTCTAATGCTCGACTTTTAGAATCCGCAAAAAAATGGCCAAAAAATATAAAGTATACATTTTTAAAAAGCCCGTGACCATGCCATTTCAAATTTGCAAAAAAAAAAATTGCAAAATCTTAGATAACCTGATGTGTAAATAAGAAAACCTAAAAATGTGGACATTTCTTTTGACAGGTTGTATACAAAAAAGTTTGCGAACATTTCTGAGCAAAACTTGAGCAATCCGTTTTCTGATGTCATATGGCTTTCCAAAAAACTAAAAATTATCAAAATCTGGCAACTGAAAGTGGGTCAAAACAATGATTTAGTTTGTTACAGGAAAAAGGAGTCAGTCAGGCAGTGTGCCCAGTTTTAGACCTAAAGGGAGAACTATGGGTATTTAGGATAAGTCATAAAATTTCAACAGCCTCCAATACTTTTTGAGTTATGTAAAAAAACTACATGGGGGCCAAATTGACCCCCCCCCCCCAGCAGGAATAGGGTTAAAAATTAAGATAATATAGCCATTTCTATTAAATGTGAACAAAGTCTTTGATTATAGTTTCTAATGTTTATAAATGTCGTTTTCCAAATATCGAAATTCAATATCCTCTTAAGCTTCCAAAGTATGTGCATGTGTTTAAAGGATTGATTATTTGGGTTTATTTACCCCCCCCCCCTCATGGAAATGTAATAATCCGGAAATTTGTTGCGTAGACCGGAATTCCGGGAAAATTTCGGATCAACTGAAATGTTCAGTTGCAATTTATACGACTCTCATCGTAAAATAATCAATTTTTAATTTCAAACAAATCATTCAGATATAACAACCAGTAAAGTCATCGATTATTTTTCGACGCATTCTTATTTAGTTAATTATATTAAATTAAATTAAATTAAACTATGTTGTACGATCTCTCTCTGATTTTTACTTCACATATATTTCTCATATTTTCGCTTTAAACTGATAATATAGATAAATCGTTGATATCCATGTTTATATAGTTGAGGCAAACTACAAAATTTTTTTCTAAACATTTTATTTTTTACTAATTTTGTGAATGCAAAAAAGTACTCGATTTTACAAGTTCTTCAAACGTCGTCTTTGAAATGTCTTAACCTTGAATTTTCATGCGTTCATAGTTTTTCCTGGGTTTAAAGAGATACAACGAAAACGAATAAGGATATATTACATATTATTCAAAATAGGTGTAACTAATGTAAACTGTACAAGGTAGATCTAAATAAGTACCGAAAATGAGTGAAAATTTGAAGCCTAAATCATTTCAATCAAATGGGAAATATGAAAACTTTAATGTTTTTTAGTTTCTTTTAGTTTTTTTGTTAATTAAAGATTATTATAAAGATGGTATGGATATCAACTTTTCAATTAAACCTATAGAAAGTTCTTATCATGACGACACTCTATTTATATAAGTAAAACAAACATTTTCAACATTTAATATCTTGAAAAGTTGCCATTTAAAAAAACCATCCGTTTTGCTTTTATTTTTAACCATTATTTTTTTCAAAAACAGCTATTCTGTCAAACGTTTTAAAAATTAACTGTTTACGGACTCTTCCGGTTAATTCTCGAAAACCTCCGTTTTGTCGGAACTTTGACTAAATTGCGGGGTTTTACTGCACCTTAACACCGCGGTCACATGTAAAACCACGTGCTTTTTTGTTGTGTTTTATAAGAATACACGAAATACCATTTTAAAAGCACGTGTTTTAACACGATGGCAACTTCGTAGAAATCTGCGAGGCAAGCCATGCAACGTGGAGGCACGTGTTGAGTAGCGTGCTATCTAGAGTTACCTCAACACTTTAGGGACAGGTGAGTAACAACGTGCAATGAAAACTAAACATTAAAACAGATATCACATTCTTAAATATACTTATTGTACTGTAATCACCATGGGGGGGGGGG